>NC_067161.1:31046778-31331778 GCF_903995435.1 Acomys russatus
GTAACTTGTGCAATGAGTTGTCCTTCTAGTAAGAGAGACCAACAAGAAGAAGAGAAGAGATGGCATTTCTTTTTTCTTTCTTTCTTTCTTTTTCTTTTTTCTTTTTTTTTTCTTTTTCTTTCTTTCTTTCTTTTTTTTTTTCTTTTTTCTTTTTTTTGGTTATTTATTTATTTCTTGGGGACGGGCTACATGGCCAATGTTCAGCCATCTTGTCAGAACCTAGGTTCCTATTTCTCCAGAAGTCTGCCATTCACCAGAAACTAGCTGACCTTGTCGTAGGTCGGCAGTTAGACACCTGTTGTGGTTTATTGTGGGGGCTGGTCATTCTAGACCCCCAAGCTACTCCTTTTCCGGTTGGACTACTGATAAGATCAGATTAAAGGCCAGCTGCCTGTGAGCAGCAGTTCCTGGAGCTTTTTCCTGACTAATCAGATTCTTCACGACTTTCCTGAAATTTCTCTCCTGCAATTAGCAGCTGTAAAGGTAGATACCTACCTGCTGGAGCATTCCAGAGTTAGGTATCCATAGCAACCCTTGCTTACGCAAATACCCATGCCTCTGTGCCTATATAAACTCTGTAAAAGTTCTCAGTAAACGGGGTTTGATCAGAATGCCCCCTTCTTCGTGTCTAGTGTTCTGTCTCCATACAGGAAAATTCTCCTTCCTAGCATTAGTCGAACCCCGGCAGGCCGGGGCATTTATTTATTTATTTATTTATTTACTTACTTACTTACTTACTTATTTGTTGGTTTTTCAAGACAGGGTTTTTCTGTGTAGCCTTGACTGTCCTGGACTCACTTTGTAGACCAGGCTGGACTCAAACTCACAGCGATCCGCCTGCCTCTGCCTCCCGAGTGCTGGGATTAAAGGCGTGCGCCACCGTGCCTGGCTGAGATGGCATTTCAATATTGACAATACCGGGACAGCCTGGAACTGGAAGGGGATGAGAGAAGGCTTCTCCCCAGAGCCCTCAGAGAGAGCACAGTCAAATTTCTGGCTGCCAGAACTGTGTGGAGCTCTGAGTCACCTGTTTTGTCAGACCTTGTTACTTTGGTCACAGGAAGCTGATGCACCACTGTAAGAGGTTGAAAGCAGGGGGCCGACCTGGGGAGCCAACCAAGGCACAGTCACCAAGTGAATTTCAAGTCTACCAGACACACCCATGGTCACTATTCACATTTGCTTGCCACGTGAAGTTAAAAAAAAAAAAAAGTCTCCTGACAAAAGCAAGTTAAGAAAGGAAGGGTTTTCTCTGGCTCATGGTTTGAAGAGATACAGTCCATCATGGCAGAAAGGCATGATGGCAGGAAAATTAGGGGTGGGGTGGCGTGAATAGGTATGCTTCCCAAAGACTCATGTGTTTGAATATTTGGCCCATAGGAAGTGACACTATTAGGAGGTGTGGCCGTGTTGGAGTACATGTGGCCTTGTTGGAGGAAGTGTATCAGTGTAGGGACAGGCTTTGAGGTCTCCTATGCTCAAACTATACCCAGTGTGGCACACAGTCTCCTTCTGCTGCCTGTTGAGCAAGATGTAGGACTCTCAGCTCCTCCTCCAGCACCATGTCTGCCTGCACACTGCCGCGCTTCCTGCCGTGATGATAATGGACTGACCCTCTGAAACTGTAAGCCAGCCCCAGTTAAGCGTTTTTGTTTTTTTGTTTTTTCCTTTGTAAGAGTTGTTGTGGCCACGCTGTCTTCTCACAGCAATGGAAACCCTAACTAAGACAGGTGGCTTGTCACACTGCACCGACTGCACCCACAGGCAGGCAGAGGTTAGCACTGGTGCTCGGCTTACTTTCTTCTCCCTCTCTCTTTTGGTCTAATTTAGGACTCAAAGCCCATAGGCTGGTGCTGCCCACATTCAGGGTGGATCTTCCTTCCTCCGTTGAAACCTCTGAAAACCCCAGACATACTCCGCCGAGGTGTATCATCTAGGTTCTATTAAGTCTGTTAACTCGATGATGACAATGGATCATCACACCCACCACGCTCAGTTTTGTTGTCATGCTGCACAGGCCATACCTGGGCCAGCATGATTGTGAGTGACTGTGTCCCCCAGCCTCTGGTTAGGCCAATCAGAATACCTATACATGATGCCACTGTAAGATAACGCTGGAATCCAGTGGGTGGAGCATAGTATAGGGTGCAAGGAGTTGCTCTCCTGGCCAAACTGGAACAAAGAGCCATCTCACAGGGAGAGAACAAGGAAGAGGAGACAGAGGACCAGGCTAGGTATCTACAAAAGGGACCTCTGTGATGGTTTAAATTGGTGGAAGCTTTCTTGTGGTGAACTTGGGAGCTTTGAATGTTTCAAGGGTGCTGTAAAGAGCACAAATACTTGCTTACAAACTGAGTTTTGTTCTACATGATTTTAACCCGAGTGCTTTGCAGTGTGTGTGTGTAGGTGGGTAGGGTGAGGGTAATGTGTGAAGACAGAGTTTCTCCGTGTAGCCCCAGCTCTCCTGGAACTCACTCTGTAGACCAGGCTGGCCTCAAACTCAGAAACCTGCCTGCCTCTGCCTCCCCAGTGCTGAGATGAAAGGCCTGTGCTGCCACACTTGGCTTTTTCACCCAGTGTGCACTTTTCACCTGGCATAGCCAAATCAAAGGTGGCCTACAGTACACTGGTTCTGCATCTGCGGGCTCAACCAACAGTGGAGAAAAATACTTAAAACAAAACAAAGAAACAAAAACCTGCCCTGGAGCTGGAGTGCTTAGGGGTTAGTAATGCTCTTGAAGAGGACCTGAGTTCGATTCCCAGCACTGATATTGAGGAGCTCACAACTGCCCAGCTCCAGAGTGATCTGCCACTGTCTTCTGGCTTTGCAGCCACATGGAATCAGGTACACACACCCAGATGCACGCACACACACACACACACACACAGACACATATAGACACACACTTTAAAACACTGTGCATTGATTTTGTGTGGACACTTTTTCCTTGTCATTACTCCCTAAACAATATATTCTCAGAATTACTTTTGTATCATTTTCATTGTACTAGGCAACCTAAGATCACTTAGTGTGTAGTGAAGAAACATCAATTATGCAACATTATTTTAATAAGAGGCTTGAACATACTTTGGTTTGGGAATCTATGGGGTCGGTCCTGAAACCAAGCCCACCCCACCCCAGGGAATATATTTATGCTGTGTCTTAGAGGGATTTCTGTGGTTGGACTCCAGGGAACATGAACAACTTTTTTTTCCATCAAAACAGCACGAGGTTGTTGGATATCCAAGTTTCAAAGCAGGAACTCAGAAGCACACAGTGTCAAGTGACTTCATTTTGCCTTGAGGAACCACTCTGCCCCATTTCCTGGGAGCCTAGCCTCTGGCAGCAGGAAGTCATTCCCCGGGTCCTGTCCCTGCAGGGGACCTAGCTGCCTTTCTTTACCAAAGGCCATGGCTTCCTAGCTAAGTGGCTCCTCTGCACTGACCCCCTCACCAACACTACGTACTCTTTTCCACTCACATCCCAAGAGCAGCTCCCGCCAGTGCTCATGGCTTCCACCCTGCAGGCAGAAAGCACCTCACTGTTAGATACCTGGGCTGTTAACATTGTCGTGAGAAACTCCTACATTCTATTGGACCTCCTAATAAACGTCCTCAAAAGATATCAAGTCTGCAGACTTAGCTATAGGATGCGAAGTGAAGTCAGCCATTCACAAGAGGCCAAACACTGCTGGATTTTACCCATTAATACATAAAGCATTGAACATTGGCTCACAGAATTAAAATGGAAGCTGCGAGAGGCTGGGGGAAGGGGGATGGTGGAATTCATTGTTTCTTGGTGCCTTCTCACTTCTGCTATGCAAGTTGAATGCACCTGGTGAGCGCTTACACAGCTAGAGGCTTACCATTAACAACACAGTGTACTCTAAAGCAAGGTAGAAGAGTAGAGCTCACAGTAAGTGTTCTTACAGTGACGCACACTCACAAGGAAGAATTATGGATGAGTTTATGGAGGTGCTGTTTTTAAGGTTCGTGATGGGATCCTAGGGACATGGAACACACACAACCTAACTAGGCTTCAAATTAAAATAACAAAAGAAATACGGCTTACTTGAACGGAACCTTGTTGGTTGCAGATGTCTTTAAGCAACACACAACTCTCACTTACGTGGTTAGGAGGACACGGGCCTTGGGACATTTAGCATGTGGCAATGTCGTTATTACTCAGATGATCACGGCTGTAGGCATAAGATAAGCATAGGTGGAGAGGGAGGCATTAGAGTATCAAGTAGCTGTGATACACACTCAGTGGTCCAACCAAGGGCAAGGCAACAGCTATAGACCTATTTTGGAAGAGGGCTCATTAAGACATAGGATGTTCTCCCTCCCCACCTCCACCCCTCCACCCCCAGACACAGGATTTCTCTGTGTAGCCTTGGCTGTCCTGGACTGGCTTTGTAGACCAAGCTAGCCTCAAACTCATAGCTATCTGCCTGCCTCTGCCTCTGCCTCTGCCTCTGCCTCTGCCTCTGCCTCTGCCTCTCTGAGTGCTAAGATTAAAGGTATGCACCGCCTCGTCCTGCTGACTTATGATGTTCTCTAAAGGGAAGGCAAAATATTCCATCCTGCAAACAAGCTTACTAAGCTCAGCTAGTCAGCAAGCAACTCAGCAGGTTCAGGAAGACCCTGAAACTGACCGTGTTCACTAGGTCCCTGCCCCCTCCCCACAGATATATAAGCTGTAAGAACTGCTGAGACCAACTCTCAGACCAACTGAGCTGCCAAAAGAGAGACAGATCAGTCAAGCTTCCTGGAAGCAACAGAGAACCAGGAAAAGACACAGGGAAAGGACACTGTCTAACCTGTAAAGATGGCTGCAGGTTGTGAAGTGCCCTCCAGGTTCCCGGCTTCCCTGAGCTGTCACCCATGCCAGGGCTGGCTTTTGATGATGCAGCTGTCTTTGGGTCATTCTGCTATAGTAAGTAACCCTAATAAAGCTCATTGTCACCAAGTTGGACTTCGGTGGTGGCCTCACTTTGGTCTGAGCTGGGTAGATGTTTACTCTCATCTGCCTGGGAGCAGCATCATAACTGTTTGTTGCTTGTTACAGATGAGATAAACTCTGAAGCTAAGTCTGTTTGGGATCTTTCGTAACCTTCGGATAGAGTGGTGACATCCAAACATGTCCAAAAGCATGATTGATGTGCTCATTGTATTCCACAAGGCGAGACCTGTCTAGGCTGTACCACACTCGTGCGGGAAATCTCCCACGGTGCAAGTTTGTCGCAGAATCCTGTGATGTTACTGAGGGTGAAGTTTTAACCCTTGCTTTCACTGTCATTTAAAAGTCTTTAAAACATAGAACTTCTTTCTTTTTTTCAAAGGTAATTAAGTTTCACCGCAACTTATGGAATACATGGTCAGGTATGGACACTAGGGAAGTATCGAAGATTTTTAAAAACACATTTGCTCCATTAAACTAAAGTTTAAAATTAATTCCTGATCTCAGCGAGGCAGTTTTAAAATCTGTGTTTAAGAGCCAGGTTGTTGTTTTTAAATTATCTGTATTATCAGTAGGCCCAGCTAGCAATCAATCAAGACACAGACACTTGTTATATTTTAAAATAGCCTTAGTTAACCTGGGGCAGGGCAGATATCAATCCTCTAAACTACCTCCCATAGTGGGGCAGGCATGGGATCCCTGTCTCAATCCCATGCCATCTGCTTCCAATAACTTCTATCAAGCTATCTCCCATCCAAAATTCCAAATACTTGCTAATTATCATCATCTGGGCCAAATCCTCCATCCACGCCGACCATGTGCTTGTCTTCCACCTCCCTATGACACAGCTTCTCCTGCCCTCTCCTCTCCTAGGGTCTCTCTCCTTCCTCCTCTTCCCAGAATTCCTCTCTCCAAACCCCACCTATCTCCTTTGCCCTGCCCAGGTGGGATGGCTTTTTATTAATTAAAAGGTGGGTCAAAGAGACAGCAAGCAGTAATTAGCATCAAAATACATCAGACCATCCCCCCCCCCACACACACACACACACACACACGCTCGCGCGCGCACGCGTTCCCCCTCGGCACTTGGGGAGGCAGAGGCTGGCAGATCTCTGTGAGTTTGAGGCTAGCCTGGTCTACAAAGCAAGTTCAGGACAACTAAGGCTACACTGAGCAACCCTGTCTTAAAAAACAAAACAAATAAAGAAAAATCTGTGTTTAATTCTATCAACAAAATTGTATTGTATCAGTTCAATCTTGGTTAGATTAGTTAGTATGCAAAATGTAAAAACTTTTTTTTTTTTTTTTTGAGACAGGGTCTCTCTGTGTAGCTTTGGCTTTCCTGGACTCACTTTGTATACCAGGCTGGCCTCGAACTCACAGCGATCTATCTGCCTCTGCCTACTGAGTGCTGGGATTACAATTCTTTATATTAATTATGTAATATACATTTTCAGATGCTCAAAGGGGGGCTAGTATTGAGCTCTGTTTTTCTATGAATACACATCTATGGTCAAGTTTAACTTCTAAATTAGGGAGAGTAGAGATTAACAACGAATAACAGAACTGTTGCAACACTAGACAAAAATGGGTAAATGTGGCTCTGCCTCAGGACAGGGAGCATATACAACACAGATACCCTGAACAAAAGACAATTCTAGTCCCTGGCAGGACAGAGACTGCAAGAACCTCCACCATATTATTCAGAGTGACAATTTAAATGTTATAAATTGATTTCTTACACTGAATTTTCCACAAGTAGCTTCAGACAGGTGTTGACTGAGAGAGTGAGGCCTTCACTTCTGAAAGTGAAACCTCAAATATTGTATTGGAAAAGTTGTGGTGTTTTTTTTTTTTTTTAAGTTTGTTTCTTAAAATTCATTCATTTATGTATATGAGCATTCTGTCTTCCTGTATGTCTGCATAATAGAAGAGAGAACCAATATAAATGGTTGTGAGCCACCATGTGGGTGCTGGGAATTGAACTTAGGACCTCTGAAAGAACAACCAGTGCTCTTCATTACTGAGCCATCTCTCCAGCCCCTGGAATAGCTTTTAGGTGATCATTCCCCGTCAAAAGCTCAAGCACTGCACTAGAATGTCCTTGGTAACAAGAAGAAACGAACCATGCAGGTGTCTAGTGTGGGATGCAGGCATAGCATCCAAGAACTCCTTACAAACCTGGAAGATGGTTGCATCATTGACATCAGAAAGTACAGCTAGCTTACCAACTGTGGACGGTGCAGCCAGGGGAACGCCCCTCAGAGCCCCAAAAAAGTCTCTGCAGGTATACTGAGGGAGCTGACAAGACACTCAGTACAGAAACAAGTTCCAGGGTGAGTCAGAGTGAAGCAGAATTAGTGAGACCATTGGTGAGACAGACAGACAAGGCAACACTCTGGGAGACTCCAGTGTGACTGTCACAGAAGGGGTGGGCAGCTGAGATCTGCAGCTTCGAAGTTTAGATATGAGGGAAGGTATGTGCTGGCATCCTTAGCTTCCTTAGCCCCAGAATGTGGAATCAGCCACATTGCTACTCATTTAGTTTGGCCCTAAGATTGTGACCCTCAAATTCTCTGGAGCATTCCTTTCGTTCCTCCTCTCTTACAACCACAAAGCCTGCTTCGCTCTGTCCTGTCAGCCGCTTGCGCTGCCTCTAAAGTCCTAGGAGCTGGGGCATCATGAGTGAGTGAAAGAGAGAAAGGTGATGAAGACAATTTATATGGGGGAGGGGGCTTTTCTATCCACCCATTCTAGCTCCCAAATAAAAGATATTGAGACTTATTAGATTTATTAACAAGCTCGAGGCTTAATAACTGGGTAGCTGTACATTTATAGCTGTGCATCTAAGTTAGTTAGTCAGCTACTTCCTAGCCGCATGC
Source organism: Acomys russatus (assembly GCF_903995435.1). Classification (NCBI taxonomy): domain Eukaryota; kingdom Metazoa; phylum Chordata; class Mammalia; order Rodentia; family Muridae; genus Acomys; species Acomys russatus. The sequence goes on from NC_067161.1 coordinate 31,054,624, forward strand.
CCCACGTTACTTGTCATATCGGTCCTGCTTGGACTGTTTCTTCTGATTGGTCATGTTAATTCCTCATGGCAACATCTTCTCTATTTCTTCTTCTTTTCTTCTCCCTCATAGTCCCTACCTAAGACCCCAAGACTAGGAACCAAAGTATCTCCTACCTATCTCCTCTGCCCAGAATTGGTTGTCCAGCTTTTTTTGTTTGTTGTTTTCTTTTTCTTTCCTTTCTTTCTTTCTTTCTTTCTTCTTTTTTTTTTTTTTTTTTTTTTTTTTTTTTTTGGTTTTGGTTTTGGTTTTGGTTTTGGTTTTGGTTTTTCGAGACAGGGTTTCTCTGTGTAGTCTTTGCTGCCTCAGACTCACTTTGTAGACCAGGCTGGCCTCGAACTCACAGCGATCCGCCTCCCGAGTGCTGGGATTAAAGACATGCACCACCACACCCTGGCACTGTGCAGCTTTTTTATTAACCAATAAGAGATAATTGGGGAGCAAAGCTCACAGGACATAGATTAGTGTATGTAAGAATTCCCTTTTCTGGACTGAAACCAGATCTTGGTGCCCAGAATCCAGCACAGAGCACCAGACCAACCCCCAACAGAAAGGGAAAGGCTCTGCCTGCGTGGGTCTGTCTTATTTAGTATTTTAGGCATGTTTGTGTGCATGAATATGCGCGCGCGCGTGTGTGCGTGCGTGTGTGTGTGTGTGTGTGTGTGTGTGTGTGTGTGTGTGTATTCATCCATGTGGGCAAATATGGAGGACAGACATCAAGACCAGGCATCTTCCTCAAGTGGTTTCCTGTCTTGTTATTCAAATTTTAATTATATTTATACTTGTACTTATTAGTGTGTGTACGGGTATGTGCACACATGTTCACACATATATGAATTTAAGTACTAGAGTGCCATGGTATGTATGGAGCTCAGAGAACACATTTCAAGATCCCATTCCCATCTCTGGGCATGTTGGTTGAGAAGACCTTCAGGTCCCACAGCCACAATCTCAATCAGGCAACACTTGGGACATTTTCTTCATCTGCCGATGACAAGGCAATCTCCAGAAATCTCTCTCTCTCTCTCTCTCTCTCTCTCTCTCTCTCTCTCTCTCTCTCTCTCTCTCTCTCTCTCTCGGCTGGGATGGGTAACAGAAAGGCCATCTGGCCAACACCTGTCCTGAGCCCAGCGACCATTTAGTTTTAGGCTGTGGTTTTGGGAGAGAATAATTAAAGTTCTGGCTGCTGCCAACAGGGTGGCTCTGTGCTGTCCTTGGCAATGACTGTTAAAGCAGAGCTCCGCCATAAAGCTCTCTGCCCTGCCCAGCCCCACCCACTGGCCTCTGCTGCAGGGCACTTGTATTTGGCTCATTTAGGGTGTTAGAAGTAGCCATCCTAGTCTCCGCAGTTTTGGGGAGAGCAGAGACTAACTCTGACATGAACTCTGGTGCCCCATATTTGACGACCTCCCCTTGGTGGGGAGCCCTGGTGGCCCTCAGAGAAAGAATAGGCAGGCTACCAAGATGAGACTTGATAGCCTGTGACCATAAAGTGGGGGAGGAGAACCCCCTCAATCATGGACCTAGGGGAGGGTACTAGGATGGGCATGGGAGGGAGGGAGGAATGAGAGGATATAAGTGATGGGAGAACAATTGAGTTGTACTCTGAATAAATTAATTAATAGTAATAAGAGAGAAGTAGCCATCCAGTTTTCATGGATGGCTGGTTCCCCCTAACCCAACTGCAGCCTTGGACCCTCCTTTGTCCCACTCCTGTTCTGCCTGCTTCCCTGCTGTCCTCAAAGCATCTGCCCTGAGTTTCCTGGGTTCCCATCTGCTCTACCAATGGCTGGGAACTAGGTTTTCTCAGTCCCACTTTACAGACAGTGACATCAAGGCTCTGGGAGCTAATAGCTCTTTCTCAGGACCCGAGGCCAGCAAGCTTTGGCACCTGCCATCAGATCTAGCCTCCGACCGTGGCTTCTTCAATGCTTCTCCTTCACTGCCTCAAACCTCTGAATTGGCTCTGTCTCTGGCAGGTCCTTTTCTGCGTTTTAGAGCCATAGCTGATGACATGCGGACCCCCATCAGGGACAGGGTACCCACTGGTACCTCAGTTGAGAAAATGCCTTCATTAGATTGAAATCAGTGGGTTCTGTCTACCTTTTCTTACCCTCAGCCTCTACCTTGCAGCTCAGGCTCCCTGTTTGGGCTACTTTCTAGGGAACCCCTGACTCACCCCTTCACCTCAGATCTGCACTGAAGCCCATCCACCTGACCCTGAATCTTCTTGTTCTTGTTCTTCTTCTTCTTGTTCTTCTTCTTGTTCTTCTTCTTCTTCTTCTTCTTCTTGTTCTTGTTCTTCTTGTTCTTGTTCTTCTTCTTGTTCTTCTTCTTGTTCTTCTTCTTCTTCTTGTTCTTGTTCTTCTTCTTCTTCTTCTTCTTCTTCTTCTTCTTCTTCTTCTTCTTCTTCTTCTTCTTCTTCAGACTTGGCTTCCTTGTGTAGTCCTGGCTGTCCTGGAACTCACTCTGTAGACCAGGCCGGATTAAAGGTGTGGATCACCACTGCCCAGCCTAGGTCACTTCTGCTGAAAAACTTCCACTAATGGGGCTGGAGAAATAGCTCAGGAATTAAGAGTAAATAGTGCTCTTCTAGAGGGCTGGAGAGATGGCTCAGAGGTTAAGAGCATTGTCTGCTCTTCCAAAGGTCCTGAGTTCAATTCCCAGCAACCGCATGGTGCCTCACAACTATCTATAATGTGATATGATGTCCTCTTCTGGCCTGAAGGTGTACATGTAAGCAGAGCACTGTATACATAATAATAATAAATAAATACATCCAAAAAATATTGCTCTTCCAAAGGATTCTAATTTTGATCCCAGTACTTATGTCAGCTGCCTCATAGCTAAAACTCTAGCTCTAGGAGACCTGGTGCTCCCTTCTGGCAGCGCCCCCCCCCCTCTCTCTCACACACATACACACACACACACACACACACACACACACACATACACATGCGCGCTCCCCAGCACTCTCTCTCCTTCTCTCCTTTTCCCCCTCCTCCCCTCACCCTCTTGTTCTACCCCCATAAATAATTAAAAATGAAAATAAATCTTTTTTTTTTTTTAAAGACTTCTGCCTGCCAGGCATGGTGGCACATCACAGGACTCGGGAGGCAGAGGCAGGCCGATTGCTGTGAGTTCGAGGCCAGCCTGGTCTACAAAGCAAGTCCAGAACAGCCAAGGATATACAGAGACCCTGTCTCGAAAAACAAAAAACAAAACAACAACAACAAGAAGACTTCCACTGAGGCTGAGAGAAACCAGGGAGTTAGCTAGGCCTGCCCTGTTCCTAGGCCCAATAGTGCTCCTGTGCTGGAACTCCTAACTCAAACCAAAGTTCCAATTCCTACAGGCCCAGATCCCTGGGTCCTTCTTCTGCCTCTCCCCGCTTGATCAAATACATCCCCACCCCCTCCACTGGACTGGACAACATTTACCCAGTTGTGATGAGGAAAACGCTTTTACAACCCACTAGCCATGTCCTTGGTCTGGTAACAGTGCCTCCAGTTTGGAGTTCTCCACCCCACAGTTGGTCTATAACACACCTATCATGTCATATGCTGAGATAGGCCAATGCATGATTCCCAGGGACCATCGTAAGAAACCCCAAAGAAAGAAGAGTTGCTCTCCAGTTCACTGGAGTGACTCAATCGGTGGGATGTGAGCCTGAAACTATATCAGAGGCCACTAGCTAAAGAAAGCTGACCAGAAGTCAACCAGGGGGTTGGGGTGGGGGAGCAGAGCTAAGAGACTAAAAGAGGAATCTGAACACCTAGACACAGCTGCACCTATACCAACACATTAAAATGTTCATGTATGTGAACTAGTGTCCTTTTTCACTTACACCATTAGAGTTTTCTTCTGATTGCATGCTGTGGAGGTAACCACAAATGACTGTTTCTAGACACAGTGAGTGCCTCCTCCCACCCACTCCTTATTATCTCTTGTAATTTGTGTCATAGTAAGTTTGATACATGCCTTCCAGCTTGACTATTGTCAAGGACTAGCATGGAAGTCAATTACTCATAGCCTTGCAGCTCAAGTCCTGGTGGAAGACTAGGCCAGGATCTGCTCCAGGAATGAATGATGCCTGGCTGGGAGAAGCTTCCGGAACAGGGCCTCATTCTTGTCTTGGCATCACTACACATGCCTTTGCTCCACCCCTCTCACGCTCTCCCCATCCCCAGGGCACTGACTGTCAAGGAAGCAGGAGGAATGAGGAATGGAGAGGAGCGTACCCCTCCCCCCTTCCCTGCCCCCCCCCCCACCGCAGCTTCCCCTGACTTGAGTCTGAGATCCTCAGACAGTTGGTGAATTTCAAATTTCCAAGGCCCCTTCCCCCTCTCCCTGGGAAGACCCCTTTACCTCTTATTCCAGGCAGTTCCAGCATGAACTCTGGTTCTCAGCCTTGGGAACACACCCATGACAGAAGTGAGCTCAGTGTGTATAGACTCCCTTGCCATCTAGAGAAGGCACTAGCTTAAGCCCCGAAAGGCAGATTAAGCAGAAGACAGTGTGCATGAGGAGGATGAGGGCCATGAAGATAGTGCTGGGGCCCCTGCAGCACTTCTCTCTCTCTCTCTCTCTCTCTCTCTCTCTCTCTCTCTCTCTCTCTCTCTCTCCTCCCTCTCTCTCTCTCTCTCTCTCTCTCTCTCTCTCTCCAGCTAGTTTGAAGTTAGTTCCTGTTCATCACCCAAGCTGAGGTCAAAGGTCAGTGCTACCTGAGACTACAGACCAGTGGCTCTCGACCTTCCTAATTCTCCAACCCTTTAATACAGTTCTTCATGCTGTGGTGACCCCACCACCACCACCATAGTTATTTTCGTTGCTACTTTGTAACTGTAATTTTTGCTACTGTTATTAATCGTAATGTAAATATCTGATATTTGACCCCCAAGGAGGTTGTGACCACAGGTTAGTCACACAGGTTGAGGACCACTGCTACAGATCATCAGAGTGTGAGCTGAGAAGCTGACAGGGAAGGAAGAAGCCAGGCCTCGTGCTCCATAGAAAGCCTAGGGCAGGAAGGCACGCTCGGAGGTTCAACATGATGACAACCTGAGGCCTCCAGCTCACAAGGATTTAGAGAACACAGTGTCACATTCCAGGTCATCTTCAGGCAGCTAAGGATTGCAAGCACCTGGCATAAAGTCACAAGATAGATGAGCACCGCAATCCCAGGAGATGTCGTCACTATGACCTGCCTGTGCATTTAGTGTCAGAGCAAGAAAGGACAGGGTGAGCATCTCTGCCAGCGAAGCAGGTGCCTGCTACGATTCCACCTACGCACATGGACGCGCCAGGCTGCAGACCAGTGTGTCTGGAAACTGGCCTATTGTCAGTTATTTTTGATGAACAACAGACCTCGAAAGGGTCCAGAGCACCTCAGTTCACAGGCTGAGGACATGGCATAGGATGGCCTGCCATGGCAAGAGGACAGAGTCCCTTGTTCTTCCTGCTCTGTTTTCATTACCAACGTAGCCAGCTAGTTTTGAGGGTTTTGTTTGATTGGTTGGTTGTTGGATTGGTTTGGTTTTTTGAGACAGGGTTTCTCTGTGTAACAGCTCTAGCTGTCCTGGAACTCGCTCTGTAGACCAGGCTGGCCTGGTCTGTTCTAGACACACTTTGTAGACCAGGCTGGCCTTGAACTCACAGTGATCTGCCTGCCTCTGCCTCCCAAGCACTGGAATTAAAGGTGTGCGCCACCACCATCCAGCTCTAGTTTGGGTTTTTAAACATATAGTCTGTTGGCATATTTCAAGTGTGACTGTAGTTGCTCTGCTGTGTGCTCCTTCTGCAGAACTTATTTCTCCTGTCTCAGCGGAGCATTGCGTCCTTTAGCCAACACTTCCTGTTTCATAAATTTTCAGGGGGTGAGTGGATGATATCTATGTTAAGCTGTTGAATGTAAAACACAAACATGATGCTGATTATGCCACACAGTAGCATCGTTGTGACCCCCTTCTACTTCACACTGTCACCAGGACAATCAGCTGGCATCTCAGAGCCATGGGAGTTGCCTTGTGGGATCAGTCTTTTTTTTTTCTTTTTTTCTTTTTTTTTTTTTCTTTTTTCTTTTTTTTTTTTTTTTTCTTTTTTTTCTTTTTTTCTTAGCCTTGGCTGTCCTGGACTCTGTAGACCAGGCTGGCCTGCCTCTGCCTCCCAAGTGCTGGGATTAAAGGCATGCATCACCACACCTGGCTTTTTCTTCTTTTCTTCTTTCTTTTTTTTCCTTTCTTTCTCTCGTTCTTTCTTTCTTTCTTTCTTTCTTTTTAATTTGAGACAGGGTTTCTGTGTAGTCCTGGCTGTTCTGGACACACTTTTAGACCAGGCTGGCCTTGAACTCACAGAGATCCACTTACTTCTGCCTCCCGAGTGCTGGCATTAAAGGCTTGAGCCACCACGCCCAGCATGAGATCCACTCTTTGTGTAACCAACCAATCCCCTACTGACTGGTCTCAGTTCTCCCTGAAGTTTGCTGAGTAGAACAGCACTAGGTAGACAGGCGACTACTTGCCCAGTTGTTCCTTATCTTGTCGGAGTAATGTTAAAGATCTTCGCTACATGCTGCCAAACTTCTTTTCAGAAGGTTGTGCCCTTTGATGCTTTCTGAAGCACTGTGTGAAAGGCCTACCAGCTCCCTTTCCTGGCAGAAGATGATGTCTGTTAGGTGCTGCAGAGTGTACGAAGCTTACTACTGTTGGTCAGCCAACTCCAGGGCCAGTTCTCTTCAGGACCTGGCAGCTGCCTCTGGGCTGTGCTAACTTTTACATCCTTCCCTCATCTTCAGATGCTGGCTCTGGGCTCCAGGGCTTCTGCTTTTCCAGCAGCACATTGGTATCCACGGTCTCCTTGCCAGCAAGCGAGCCAGGCAGGAAACAGATGCCTACAGGCTTTGCAGGGTGGAAAAACACTTGCTACCATTAAACTGTCCCAAGCGACACAGGGTGAATGACATGAGGGAAATTATAAGTGGTCTTACGGATTACATATTTTCTTAAATCTCAGAGATATCCTTGCCGTTGTGATGGACAGACTGTTTGTATCCTGGCTTGAACAAATGCGCCATAAACATATGCTTTGAATGGCTGGTAATATTCCACAGTGAAAGGGCTCCTTTTGTTTGTTTTGCTTTACTTTTTGTTTCTGTTTTCTAAGACAGGGTCTCATCACATAGCCAAAGCTATTATGGAGATCCTATGTAGCTCAGGCTAGAATTGAACTCATGGTATTCCTCCTGACTCCGCTTTCTGAGTGTTAGGATTACAGACACTCCCAGCTGGAGCTCTTGTCTAATATGTGCAAGATTGATTTGATCTCTGGGACCAGAAAAAACAAAAAAACCAAAAAAGATATTCTTGAGATATTAGAGGAAGGTGGATGTGAAGTATTTGTTAATATAAAGCATTCTAATGCTCAAAAGAATCTTCATCTGTAAATCCACACAGTGAACTAATAACAAGTCAAACCACCTCAGAATTTGTTCCAGAAAAACAAAGCCAGAGGGGTCAGTAAAACATGTTGATTAAATATTGATAATGGTTGGTTGGCTACAGGAGGCAAGTGGATGAGAACAAATCAAGCTATTCTGGTGTGTATTTGAAATTTTTTCTTTAAAAAAAAAAATAGATGCACACATAGCTGCTAACATCAGAAAAGACATTCTAAAGATAATATTGTTGAGAAAAGGGAGTTGCGGGATGCACATTGGGTTTCTATTTTTAAGAGGAGATTTTTTTTTTTTTTTGGTAGAGGGAGAAGTTATTTTAGTCCATAAGCAAACCCTGACAAGTCAGCAGAACGTGGCCGCTGTGTTGATTGCTCATGTGGCTTAAGGCTGAGAGTCAGAGGCTTGACTCCAAGAGGAAATGAGGACGCTACCTCCAGGAAAACAGGTACGGATGTACCCCCTGGCTGTGGCCACTCCAGAAGACACTATTTCTGCATGTCTAATAAACACAGGCAGGCCCTTCTTTCTGCACCAGCCACACTTAGGAGGGTCCCACACTCAACCATGTCAGCAAACCCAGAAATGGAGCCACAAGAGAGGCAGAGAAGGACTCTAGGCAGGCTCTGGGGCCAAGGCCACACTCCTGACCCTTGCTTGAGGTGTCTTTTACTGCCCTATCTGTATGGCCCACCAAGTGTCAACCCCTTTCTCCTGTCTGATGAGCAAAGGGTTCGGAGTCCCAGACCTTAACTTCAGTCCCTGCTTCGGGCTCTAGGGTTTACACCTGCATGCCACGATGAGACTGGATAACTTGGAGGATGTTTCTATGTGGATTTTCTGCAAAAGATTTGAGTGTTGGAAGTTTGTTTTCCAATGTGGTGGTGTTAAAAGAATCTGGCGGCTGATGAGCTGGGTCAGGGGGTAAAAGAGTTTTTTTGTTTTTGTTTTTGCGTACCTAATGATGACAGAGAGATAACAGAAGATGTACAAGAGTCAGAGTCCAGTGGGAAGTCATTAGGTCATTGGGAGCATTTCAGAAGAGGGAGGTTACAGTAGTTAGATGGACCACTCCCGGATCTCTGGCTTCTTGTATCACAAGGCAGTCTCTCCTTCCTGATCACATCACTGTGCTAGCATATGCTGCCATGAGATAAACGCCCCTTACAAGACCTCACCAGAACCAGGGCTATGATGCTTGACTTTCAGCCTAACTAAGTTATTTAACTATGAGTTGTGAGCCTATTTTCTTTCTTCTTTCTTTTTTCTTTTTTTTTTTTTTTTTGTTTTTTGGTTTATTTTTAGTTTTTTTTTTGGGGGGGGTTGTTTTGCTTTGTTGTTTTGGTTTTGGTTTTGGCTTTTTTTTTTTTTTTTTTTTTGGAGACACAGTTTCTCTGTGTAGCCTTGGCTGTCCTGGAACTCTCTTTGTAGACCAGGCTGGCCTCAAACTCACAGAGATCTGCCTGCCTCTGCCACCCAAGTGCTGGGATTACAGGAGTTTGCCATCATGCCCAGTGACCCTATTTTCTTTATACATTAACCAGCCTCCACTATTTTGTTTTAGCATCAGAAAATAAACTAATACCGACATTCATCTTCAGATTGAGGACCCTCCTCTATTCCCTGTATCCATCTCCCCACCCCACCCCTGCCTACACCATTCTGAGATAAAATGCATAGAATAGCAGTATTTGGAATCACAGGTCCAGCTGCTTATGGGGACAGATGGTAAGGGCATCCAGCATCAAGTTCCGGAGGGGACAAGAATACCTTGACCACAAGCCCCACTAAGGACACAGCCACAGCCAGATTCATTGCCACACAACTATCAACCCTTGGGGTAGGGACAGGATTGTCAGTTCTTCTCAGTGGTCATGACAGATTGGAAGTTTAGTGCACAGCTTTGGGATCTTCTTATTCTGAACTTAATTAAAAAGAAGGAGGAGGAAGAGGAGGTAAGGAAGAGCTTGATATGGTAGCACACACCTGTCATCTCAGCACTCAAGCAGTACAGGCAGGAGCATAGTGAGTTTGAGACCCTGTCCTTGCAAAAACAAAACAAAACAAAACAAAAACAAAAACAAAAAGAAAGAAAGACCTCAAGGAAGCAGACACACAGTAATGTGACCAAGGGTCTCACTTGACTCACTTCCATGGGCCTTGCGATCTCTATCTAAAGAATTCAGATAAGATAGCCAGAGCTTAGCACAGCAGATAGGAGGAGCTAACAGCAGAGGGAGGTACACACTCCATGGATGAGAGCAGACAACAGCCAAAGAGCCCTTTCTTTATCCTTATCTGCAGCTCTCCTGAGACTTTTCCTGACGAGATAGAGCAAACGTCTACCATCCCAGATAAAAGCGCCAACAACAGACCAAAGACACACAGTTCCACCCTAGTCTAGCTCGGCCTACCAGTGAGTTTACTAGGGTTACTTACAGGACTGACTCAAAAGGGCAGCGTGAGCGAGACCTGCGAAGGCTGCGTCCCCCACAGCTCCCTGCACAACTTGCAGTCAGTTGCACTGGAGAGTCTCCTCTCCTCCGCATCGCACTGATGACTTGCATCAATCACACTTGTGAACTTTTTTCAGAGCTTCCAGAACCCCATAAGGTACATGACAATTTCGAGGCTCACGAGCCTCCTCCTCCCTGTGTCAGGAGGAATTATTTCAATAGCTAACTGCCAACAGCATAGCTCAGTGGCAGAGCATTTGACCAGCATGTTTGAGGTCACACACACACACACACACACACACACACACACACACACACACACACACACTGTCCTGAAGCCATCTAGTTGAGGGGTTGGAGGCACACTGGATGGAAGAAATAACTACTCAACATTATCCTAGAATAGCTTTCACACTATTTCTAAAATCTCTAGAAAGCAACTTCTCCTGGGAGTCTTTGTTGGGTCTGGTAGACAGGGGGATGATTTGACTTCTCCAGGGTTAGGGGTGGGAGTGGTATGCCTTCATTCTTCATTAGAAAGCCTCCCACTATACAGTAATCTTTAAGGTTTAGGGCTCCTGTGTCCAGATTTAGATAGTTATCAATTAATGACATTCCAAGCAGTCCAGGATGTCACCTCTCCTCCTAGGGCTTGAGAGACACGTGACCAGTAATAATCAGTCTTGAAGCTCCAGTCCTAGGTTTTTTTGTTTTTGTTTTTGTTTTGTTTTGTTTTTTAGTCACGATTTCTCTGTATAGCTCTGGCTGTCTCAGAACTCACTCTGTAACCCAGGCTGGCCTTGAACTCACAGAGATCGCCCCCCCCTCTGCCTCCCAGAGTGCTGGGACTACAGGTATGCGCCATGATGCCTGGACAGTCCTTGGTTTTAGAAGCTGTTGCTTACTGGGGAGGGGTCCAGCTCCAATGTCCCCCAGTTCTGTTAATATCTAGCTAGCTACCCAAGAGTACCAGGGGCTCTGTAGGTGTCGGGTAGCAGCTACAGTGATTGTTCCTGTTTGCTGAGGGCTAAGAGGTCACCCAGGTGCTAAAACCAGGAAAACTGTGGACAAACTCAAATAGTTCATTCATCTCAATGACTCCTTAGGCCAGTGCGGTGGTTTGAACAGGTCTGGCTCCCATACAGTCCTGTGTGTGAATGCTTGGCCCATGGGGAGTGGCACTGTTAGGAGGTGTGGCCTTGTTGGAGTAGGTGTGGCCTTGTTGGAGTAGGTGTGGCCTTGTTGGAGTAGGTGTGGCCTTGTTGGAGGAGGTGTGTCCTTGTTGGAGTAGGTGTGGCCTTGTTGGAGTAGGTGTGGCCTTGTTGGAGTAGGTGTGGCCTTGTTGGAGTAGGTGTGTCCTTGTTGGAGTAGGTGTGGCTTCACTAGAGAAAGTGTGTCACTGTGGAAGCAGACTTTGAGGTTTCATATATATTCCCAACTCAGGCAAGTACGGCACAGTTTCCTTTTTACTACCTGCGGATCAGGATGTAGGACTCTCAGTTCCTTCTCCTGCACCATGTCTGCCTGCTCGCTGCCGCGCTTCCCACCATGATGATAATGCACTAAACCTCTGAAACTGTAAGCCAGCCCCAATTAAATGTTTTCATTTGTATAAAAGTTGTTGTTGCCGGGCGGTGGTGGCGCACGCCTTTAATCCCAGCACTCGGGAGGCAGAGGCAGGTGGATTGCTGTGAGTTCAAGGCCAGCCTGGTCTACAAAGCAAGTCCAGGACAGCCAAGGCTACACAGAGAAACCATGTCTCACAAAACAAACAAAAAAATGTGCTGTGGTCAGGATGTCTCTTCACAGCAATGAAACTCTAACTAAGACAGTGTATTTAAAAGGAGTATGCAAGGTTAGGGGACGCTCATCTAGGGGTTGGGGGTGTAGCTTGGTGGTAGAGCACTTCTCTACCAGGCATGAGGGCCTAGGTTCAATCTCCAGTAGTACAAAAACGAGGGGCCACCCAGTTGGGAAGTGACCAATCCTAGACTTGCAAGGACCAGATCTCCAGAGAGCAAATTAGGTAGCAGGCAGACAGTGCCTTTGGGGAAGACCCAGTCTCTTAAAAGATAAATGTGCTGATTTCACTTCTGCCTTCTAATACTGGAGGGCTCCAGAAGGCAGGCATTTCATGAGCCCTAATGACTTTCTAATCCTAGTTCTCTGAGCTTCTCACTGTGTAATTGAACTCTTTACCCACAGCTAACAACAGCAGGAGTCTTTAGTTGGATTTTTTTTTTTTTTTCCGAGACAGGGTTTTTCTGTGTTATATTGGCTGTCCTGGGCTCACTTTGTAGACCAGGCTGGTCTCGAACTCACAATGATCTGCTTGCCTCTGCCTCCCGAGTGCTGGGATTAAAGGCGTGTGCCACCATGCCCGGCTTTTAGTTGGCTTTTTAAAAAGTATTATATAGCGTGTGTGTGTGTGTGTGTGTGTGTGTGTGTGTAGTGTGTGAATATCAGAGAACAGCTTATAGGAATCAGTTCTCTCCTTCCATCATGTGAACCTGAATATGGAGTTCAGGCTCTTGGGCTTGGTGGCAAATGCCTTTACCAGCTGAATGGTTTCTCTGGTTGGCATTAGAAAGCCACAGAGTGGATTTGTGTAGCCTCTTCTACTAAGGTTTGAACTCCATTGACAGCACTTCCGCTAAAGCACAGGTCAGCAGCCAACAACAAGCCAAGTGCTGCCCTTGGCCTTGAATGTTCAGCAAGTTTAGAGTGTTTTTCATATTTCTTCATATCATCATCATCACCACTACCATCATCATCATAATATTTTACACAATTTACAGTATGTGTAAAATCAGCAGCAACGAGCTGTTTATCTAATTATCCTCTGCGGTTCTGATGGGTCTTTGGCCCACTCTTGAAGCCTTAGGGTGAACTCCTCACTGGGCCACCCTCCTTTCTGGAATCCAAATAAAGGGAGGTCTGTTGGAGCAGTCGGACCACCGACTGTGTAGCTACAAGTGTCCCCTTCCAGCTCCTCAGAGCTGCCGCCCTTCTGGGTTTTCCTGTGGCTTCCTGGGTCAGCTCAGCAAACAGAGATGCACTCCTAGGAGCCCCTGTTATGCTTTCAGGAGAACCCTGTTCATAGAATAAACAATTTAATGGAACACGAAATATCTACCTTAAAATATTAAACACAGGTCTCATTTTCCCCTCCCTATACCCTCTTTGCTCACTGGCCAGCTTCAACACTGTGCCTTACTTTTTTGGTACCTAGAAGAGTCTTAAATGGGGCCTATGATCCCAGTCTCCACCATCACTACCACTCTCTCTTGCCCCTTCTCTCCCTCTTGCCTTCCTTGTTTTTAGCATTTGCTTCAACTCTGACAGCGTCTGGTTCTAAATAAGGTGTGGAATATCATCAATCACACAACACTTACTTCCTATGACAAACACACACACACACACACACACACACACACACACACACATACACACACAGCTCCTTCCTGGCTTAGACACTTCAGTTGGAAGGTAAACTCTCTCTCTCTCTCTCTCTCTCTCTCTCTCTCTCTCTCTCTCTCTCTCTCTGTGTGTGTGTGTGTGTGTGTGTATGTCTGTGTGTCTCCTCCTCCTCCTTACTCCTCCCTCACTCCCTCTCCTGTACGTTTCTGTATATGCTTGCTTAGAGCGTCTGTCTCAGCATGGAAAATGGGTTGGCTGTCTCTTTTTCCCTTGCTCTCACTCAGGGAAGACACAAGTGTTGAGAAATTTGTAAGTTAAATTAATTTAAATGACCTCTAGGTGTGAGGTCTACTCTGCTTCTGTGGGGTAGGGGGTAAGGGGTATGGGGTATGGGAGAGGGGTGTTCTGTTTCTGATTGTTTCCTTTCTTTTTTTTCCCCCTGAGATACCTGAAGCAGCTTGGGGTGGGATAAGCTCAGGCAGGGCCAGATAATGAAGTCGGTAGGGAAGAAAGACCATCACCAGCTCTCTTTGTCTGCACAAGCTGCTGCCACAACATACCACAGAAGGCTTACAAGCAGCAGAAACTCATTTCTTGAGAGTCCGGAGACTGGGAAGCCTAAAATTATGGCACTGGCAGATTCCATGTCTGGTTCATTTGGCTCTTTGTGTGAAGGTCTTCACATGGTAGAAGAGGAGAGGCCGTTTCTGGGCTCTCTCTTTTTCTGGCTGGCCTGAACCTCACTATATAGACCAGGCTGGCTTTGAACTCACAGAGATTCACCTGCCTCTATTTCCTAAATGCTGAGATCTCTTTTATATGGTCACCATCCCTTCAGAGTCTGTCCCCTCCCATGGCCATGAAGATTCCAATCACCAGTGCCTATATTAGGAGGATGCAGACCTTCAGTCTATAGCAGCAGTCCTCTTGTCTTGGCCACGAGCTGATGGGAACTGCACGTCTTGCAAATACCAGCTACTTTTCCACCACCTGATCAGAGCACTGCTTGGTGCAGCACCAGATCTCCACTCACCTCACACAGGCTCCCTGCCAGGCAGAGCAAGGCCAGCTTTGGGGAGCATCAGAAGGAGATGTGGTGCCTCAGTGTTTCTATGCCAGACCTCAGCTCTACAGCACAGCTGAACTCCCTTGAGCCAGACTGTACTATTTAAACAACAGCAACATGTACCCAGAATAACATCTCAGGGCGTAAAAATTGACAGAGGTAAACACTTCTGAAAAAACCCTGTGTCCCAGGGCTGGGGAGATGGCTTGGTCTCTAATCTAAAATGCTTTTCCTACAAATATGAGAATTCAAGTTTGCCCCCAATATGCATGTGGGTTAAAAGCCTGATGTGGCCAGGGGGTGGTGGTGCATGTCTTTAATTCCAGCACTGGAGAGGGAGAAGCAGGTGGATCTCTGAGTTCGAGGCCAGCCTGGTCTAGAAATCGAGTTCCAGTGCAGCCAAGACTACACAGAGAAGCTTGGTGTCTGAAAACAAAAACAAAGAAAGTCAGACTTAGAATACAGCTGTGATCTCAGCACTGGGAAGACAGAGGCAGGAGCACCCAGGGGGGCTTGCTGGCCAGCCAACATAGCTGCATTGGTGAGCTCCAGACTTAACAGGAGACCTTATACCTGAGTTTGCTTCTCTGTTGCTGTGATAAAACACGTACCAAAAGCAACTTGAAAGGAAAGGGTGTATTTCATCTTATAACTTACAGTCAGTCACTGAGGGAAGCTGGGCAGGAGCTTAAGGCAGGAACTGATTCAGAGTCCACGGAGAAATGTGGCTTACCGGCTTGCTCAGCTTGCTTTCTTACATTGACCAGGACCGACCACATACCCAGATAGAGAACTGCCCGCAGTGGGCTAGTCCCTCCCACATCAGTCAGTAATTAAGAAGAAAAAAAAAATAATAATCCCATGGGCATGTCCACAGGCCCATCTGATGGAGTCAATTCCACGGTTGAGAGTCACTATTCCTATGTATGTCTAGATTTAAGTCAAAGTGACCAAGTGACAAAAACACTATGGTGCCTTATCTTAAACAAAGCACACACACACACACACACACACACACACACACACACACACACGGGGGTGGGGGGTGGGGGGGGCAGAGGCAGGTCTCTTAGTCGAGGACAGCCTGGTCTACAAAGTATGTTCTAGGACAGCCAGGGCTCCACAGAGAAACCAAGAAGGGGTGGGGGCGGGGGGGAGAATGAGGTGGGGAGTATTTGGGAAGACTCTCAATGTCTGCCCCTGACCTCCACACGGGCATGCGACATGTGACATCCGCATTGAGCATAGGTCTTCTTTCTTCAGTTAAACCAGCACCCCCTAGGAGATCCTAAATCCAGTCGAATTGACAATGAAGATTAACGATCTTTGAAAAAAAAAAAAAAGTTAACCCACATCATCAAAAAGAACATGAGTCCTTATTGGGTCAGACATCCTCCCAGGTTTCAGAGAGAAGGTGGGATGGAACCAAATCAATGCCAGCTGAGGACACCGTGCGAGCATCACTGCTCTGAGCCAAGGCTGAAGAAGCAGACATGGAAGATCCTTTCTTGCTTCAGCTCTGGCCAGCCTGTGGGGAACGATGAAGCCAAAACCAGAGCTGCCCATGCCCCGGCCAAGCTTCTGGTTGCCTGCAGGTCAGTCTTCTTCCCCACAGACCCTTGCTTTTTTTTTTTTTTTTTTTTTAAGAATTATTTTTGTTGGGTGTGGTGGTGCATGTCTTTAGTCCCAGCACTTGAGAAGCAGAGGCTGGTGGATCTCTATGAGTCGAAGACCAGCCTTGTGTACAAAGTGATGTCTGGTACATCTAGCCAGAGCTACATAGTAAGACTCTGTCTCAAAAAGAATTTTTTTTCTTAATTTTATTTGTATAATAATGTCACAGACAGAGGAGGCAGAGGCAAGTGGATCGTTGTGAGTTCAAGGCCAGCCAGGTCTACAAAGTGAGTCCAAGACAGCCAAGGCTACACAGAGAGACCCTGTCTCAAAAAAAATGATGATGATGATGATGATGTCATAGGAAGTAGCCATTGCCTGTGGAGACCAGAAGAGGATGTGGGATTCCTTGAAAAGAAGTTAAGATGTGTTTTTAGCTACCATGTGATTGCTAGGAATCAAACCTGGATCCTCTAGAACAGTGGTTCTCAACCTGTGGATATCTCAACCCTTTTGTGTGTTGGGCGGTATGTGAGAATGGGGGTGTCAAATGACCCTTTCATAGGGGTCCCTTAAGACCATCAGAAAACACAGATATTTACATCAAGATTAATAACAGTAGCAAAATTATAGTTATAAAGTAGCAACAAGATAAATATTTTATGGTTGGGGGGTCACCACAGCATGAAGAGCTGCATTAAAGGGTCACCGCGTTAGGAAGGTTGAGAACCATGGTCCTAGAGGAACAGTCAGTGTTTCAGGCCTAGGGCTCTTACACTGAAGGCTTCTGGCCACCGTTTCCTGCCCAGTTCCTTAATCATGGGCCTTTTCTGCCCTATTCACCCCATGTCAGCCTGTGTTGATAAAATACTTGAGGAAACCAACCTCAGGGAGGAAAGACTTATTTGAGCTCACAGTTTTAGAGGTCTCAGCCCATCATGGCAGGGACACTGTGGAGGAACAAAGAAGCTCAGATCATGGCTGCCAGGAAGCAGAGCAGAGAGGGAGGCAGGGACCAGGAACAACCTTCAAGGGCATGCCTCCGGTGACCTGTTTCCACTCTCTAGGTCCCGCTTCCCAAAGTTTCCAGAATGTTCCAAACAGTACATCTTCTGTGGACAAGGTATTCAGTACTGAAGCCTGTGAGGAAATTGTACATTCAAAGCACAGCATCCAGCCTTAGCCTCCAAAAGCTCATTGTTATTTCGTGGTAAAATGCATCCTAAAGAGTCTTTTATCAGACTCTTCGGTTGCTTTTCTATTGTGACAAAGCACCGTGACCAAGGCAACTTACTTATAAGAGAAAGCCTTTAATTAAGTTTACTGTTGTAAGCGATTAGAGTCCATGACAGCAGAGGAAAGGACGAGGTGAGAATAGCAGGGAGCACCAGGCATGGTGGTGCACGCCTGCAATCTCAGCACTCGGGAGGCAGAGGCAGGAGGATAGCTGTGAGTTCAAGGCCACCCTGGTCTACAAAGTGAGTCTAGAACAGCCAAAGCTACACAGAGAAACCCTGTCTTTAAAAAAACCCAAACCAGGGGCTGGAGAGATGGATCAGAGGTTAAGAGTACTGACTGCTCTTCCAGAGGTCCTGAGTTCAATTCCCAACAACTACATGGTGGCTCACAGCCGTTTATGATGTGATCTGATGCCCTCTTCTGGCCTGCAGGTGTACATGCAGACAGAACGTTGTATACATAATGATAAATAAATCTTAAAGAAAGAAAAAAAGAAAGAAAGAAAGAAAGAAAGAAAGAAAGAAAAAGAAAAAGAAAAAACCAACCCCCCCAAAAGAATAACAGGGAGCCCACACCTCAACATGCAAGCATGAAGCCAAGAACACACTGAGGGCGGAGGGAGACTTCTGAAGCTTCAGAGCCTGCCCCAGTGACACACTTCCTCCAACAAGACCAGACTTCCTAATCCTTCCCAAACAGTTCTACCAACTGGGGAATCAGTATTCAAACATATAAGTCAATGCGGGGCATTTTCAATCAAGCCACCAAAACAGAGTTCTAACACATTTCCAGTATCAGGGACCAAAGCTGTCTCTGAGACTTAAGGAAAACTCTTAGCTATGAACACCTATAGAATAAAGAAAATTAAAACAAAAACAAAAACAAACAACAAACAAAATATATATAGGTGCTGGAGAGATAGCTCAGAAGTTAAGAGCACTGCCCACTCTTCCAAAGGTCCTGAGTTCAATTCCCAGCAACCATATGGTGGCTCACAACTATCTATAATGAGATCTGGTGCTCTCTTCTGGCATGAAGACATACATGCAGGCAAAACACTTTATACTTAATAAATAAATAAACCTTAAAAAAAGAAAGTTATATTCATGCAAGATATAATGGCCCATTTCTATTACTAAAGAAAGAAGTAAGCTGGGCAGTAGTGGAGCACGCCTTTAGTCTCAGCACTCAGGAGGCAAAGGTTGGTGGATCTCTGTAATTTTGAGGCCAGCCTGGTCTACAAAGTGAGTCCAGGGCATCCAAAGCTACACAGAGAAACCCTGTCTGGTGAGGGGAGAGCAGGGGGAGAAGGGCCTTGGGCAGTGGCACACCTCTTTAATCCCAGCACTTGGGAGACAGAAGCAGGTGGATTGTTGTGAGTTCGAGGCCAGCCTGGCCTATAAAGTGAGTCTAGAACAGCCAAGACTACACAGAGAAACCCTGTCTTGAAAAACCGAAGAAAAAAAATTAAAAAAAGAAAAGGAAGAAGAAGAAGGAGAAGAAGAAGAAGAAGAAGAAGAAGAAGAAGAAGAAGAAAAGAAAGAAGTAGGAGAACAGCAAGGAAGGATCAGACTAAACTAGTAGGGAGGGTATTAAATTCTATAATTCTATAGACCATGTCAGGCATCTAGGGTACATGATGTTGTAACGTAGGTTCCAATGGACTTGGCTGTTGTAGAAAATAAATATTTAATAATCTTTACTATAAGATTAACCTGTAATTATTATGGCAATATTATCTAACCCTCTATCATAATCAATAAAAGACACAGGCAGCTGTTGTATTTAGAATAAGCCTTATTTTACCTGGGGCTGGGCAGATATTAACCCCCTAAACTACCTTCCATTATCTCTCAGCCCCCCCCATCCCAGGCCATCTGCTCTAACCATTCCTATCTGGGCTACTTCCCATCCATAATCCCAAAATCCTTGCCAGTGTTCTTCATCTGACCTCCTTTCCTCCATCCACACCAATCCAGCCATGTGCTTGTCTCTTCTTTCTTCCTCCTTCTCACCCTGTCTCCTCTCTCCTGCCTTGTGGTCCTCTGACCCCAGGACTGCAAACCTTAAACTCCACCTCTCTCTCTCTCTCTTTTGCCAAATCCCAAGCTTCAGCATTTTTATTAACTGACCAACTTTAAGTAAGTAGAGCCAGGTTTACACAACAAAGACAGGTTTATGAGAGAATGTGCTCCTCTGGGCAGCAACTAGGTCTTGAGGACCAGTCATTAGCATCACCAGCGTACATTGCACCAGACCAACCCCCAACCCTTGGCAGGCCTATGCCAAGTCCACATGGTCTCTCTCCTGGGCTGGCCCCACCAGCTCCCCCACAGACTACCTCTGCAGATAGGTATCCCATACTTCTGACGGTTCACCTTCCCGGTCTCCATAGAAACTTAGGCTTCACCTTCACAAGTTTGTGCACCATTCTTTCAGGGACTACCTGCAGAGATCTTGACACCCCCCCCCACACACACACACATGTTTTCTGGCCTCTTGGGCTTTCTTTGAAATTTGCATGGAAGCCTCTGTGATCTTATAACTCTTGGATTGTAAACACCTACAAAACCAAAGTCTGCCATTAGCTTGAGTAGAAAGTTTTGGACCACGACTACCATGGCCTTTGAATGCCCAGGTAATTATACACAGTGAAATGAAGCCTAGGGCTTTAGCTCTGTGGGTAGCCTTGTGTGAACTGAGAACCCCAAGACCCTCTCTGCTCAAGGGAATTCTTCAAATGCGCTTGCTATGTTACACCCTCCAGTCTACGCTGTGTGGTCTGCGTGATTCCTGAGACTTCTCACCGCAGTCTTCCGTTGTCCCCAAAGCAAAGCAATTGGCTTCTGTTGACATTAATCTTTTTGGAAATTATGCCTTGCATAGTTCTGATTTCTGCTGCTGTTCTGACTGAACTGCAAGGTTTGTTTGTTGGCTTGCTTGTTTTCAATTTTCTGCTCTGCAGTTTGCTCCTAAGACGCACTGTAAACTTGTATAGACATAATGTCATTGTGTGATTCAAATGCTGATTTCTGTGTCCCCTCCCCACCCCCAATCTGGTTACAATCCTTGTTCTGAGAATCTCCTATCTCAACGTTGTATAAACACTGCTCCTCAACTGTCCCCTGATATTCCAATAAAGCAGCTTACAGCCAATCACTGACTAGGGGAGAGAATAGGGCTGGACTTCCTGCCAGCCAGGGGAGGAGGAATGACAGGAGGAAGTAGGGAACTGAGCAATGCCCAGGAAAGACAGAGAGAGAGAGAGAGAGAGAGAGAGAGAGAGAGAGAGAGAGAGAGAGAGAGAGAGAGAGAGAGAGAGTGCTCATCAGGGAAAGCCACACTCTGCAAGTATCTCTGGGATGGATGCCTGGAGGAAGAGAGGGTTAACAATAGAGCAAAACTGCTCAGGTGTTGTGGTGTGATGCTTGTTAAAATAATATAATGTAATCTTAATTATTTGAGTAATAGCCAGGTTGAGAGAAACAAAGTTAAAACAAAACAAAACAAAACAAAAAAACAACCACACTTTAATAGACATGTCTAAAAGCGGCTGGTAACAGCCATACCACAGCCTGAATG
Source organism: Acomys russatus (assembly GCF_903995435.1). Taxonomy (NCBI): domain Eukaryota; kingdom Metazoa; phylum Chordata; class Mammalia; order Rodentia; family Muridae; genus Acomys; species Acomys russatus. The sequence goes on from NC_067161.1 coordinate 31,075,490, forward strand.
GTAGACTCCCACATTTCATTAAACTCACCTTGCCACAAAGTCTCAGGACATGGGTGAGTGGCCTCTCATCAATTTCCGGTAGAGTCCCCACTTCCGCCTGAAGCCTCGGGAGCACTGCCTTCTGTGTCCATGTTACTAGCGTCACTCTGGTAACGCAGCAGACTGCCCTGCCAAGCTCTGCTTACATTACCCTAGAGCTTCCCTAAACTTCTTTGATTCTTCCTGAAAACCAGGTCTGTAAGCTTCTCAACCATATGGTAATGTCACAGCAACAGCTCCACTTCCCTGGTATCAACTTTCTACATTGGTGGGACTTTTTATTGCTGTAACAAATTGGTTGAGTCAAACAACGGAAGAGAAGACATTTTTTTGTTTTGTTTTGTTTTGTTTCGAGACAGGGTTTCTCTGTGTAGCCTTGGCTGTCCTAGACTTGCTTTGTAGACCAGGCTGGCCTTGAACTCACAACGATCCACCTGCCTCTGCCTACCAAGTGCTGGGATTAAAGACGTGCACCACTACGCCCGGCTGATTCATGGTTTCAATCCACAGCAGGGAAGATGTGGTGGAGCAAAAAACGAGCTTATGTTTTGGAAGCCAAGAAGCAGAGTGGAAAGAAGAAGAGGTCCAAGTTCCAATGTTTCTAGAACCAAACAGTACCAATAGCTGGAAACCAAGCATTGAACACATGAGCCCGTAGAGAGAAATCTCTTATTCAGACCAGTGTCCAGCCTTCCAGAAGGAGAGGTTGGGTGACTGGCCTCCTCCTGTGCTGTACCCAAGTCCATCCCCAAGACTTTGTACTCCTTGATGCTTCCACCTCGTATCTAGCCAAGGGATAGATCGATGGCTTGAGGTGGAAACCCCATCTCCACACAAGACATCTCTCAGGCCTAGACACCTAGAACCTCACCTGTTGTCTGCCCTGAGCACTACTCCTGGGTCTCCCTTGAGATTCCTTATATGCACACACCGTCCCTCATGACTTAACAAGAGGCTTTCAGCTGCAAGCCTCAGCACCCCCTGCCACCCTGAGCTCCCAAAGGCCTCTGCCAAAATCCAGAAAGTCCTGGGCTGGGCTGGGCACCTAGACAATTGGATCTGTGTGGTGTTTCTGTTTTGGGAGGACTAAAAGAATATCAGAGAGAAGATTTATCTCACTCAGATTGCCCTATCTGATAGGCTGGCTCACAGAGATGAGGCAAAGGGAAATCTGGCTGTGAGGTTCCTTGTGATCACATGAGAAATGGTAAAAATCCAGAAGCCCAAAAGAGTCATATCATGTCAATAGGACAGCCATAGAACTTCTCTGGGCTACTCAGAATGGACAGGGGTCAGGGAGGAGAGAGAGTAAATTCCCTCCCTGCACAGGTGAAGAAGCCAACACATGGTCCCACCTTCTTAGCTAGTGGGGTCAAAGTGCCCTTGGAAAGTTGGGCTGGATGGACTGGAGAGATGGCTCAGAGGTTAAGAGCACTGCCTGCTCTTCCAAAGGTCCGGAGTTCAATTCCCAACAACCACATGGTGGCTCACAACCCACAACCTTCTATGAGATCTGGTGCCCTCTTCTGGCGAGCAGACTGTGTATATAATAAACTGTATATATAATAAACAAATAAATCTTGAGGGGGTGCTAGACTCACCCATATATATCATCTTAGCAATGGACATCTGGGGTCCCCTAGGGTGAGGCACAGCAGCCTGCTCTGGACAGACAGACAGGGTTCTGACTGTAGGTCTGCAGGCAATGGGCGGGGCTCATGCTTCTCTAAAGACAGGTACAGGGCCATGTTGAGAGGGGTACCAGTGCTCATTTCCACTGCTTCCCTCCTGTAAAAAGGGTCTATCCCTGAACCCCCTCATCTAAATTCTCTTCTCTGGTTTGCCTCTTTGGGGCTTCCTAGACTGCATTAGAGGAGGTCCCTGACTAAGATGAGGATAAGGAAGTAAGTTGTCTCTAACTGGGACCTGATGGAATTGGGGCCATCAGCTGCCTACCTCACCTTTCTACTGAGCCTCAGGTCAGGATACTTGCAGGTTGGAGGAGTCAGGGCTGTAGCTGGTCACAAATGACAGATGTGACTTCAGTGTGTGTCAAGTAAAGATAGGGATTTATTGAGTTTGCTACCAAAGATTGCCATAGGCTGAGTGATTTATAAGCAATTAATCTTTATGGGCTCCTGGTTCTGCAGGCTAGAGGGTCTATAACTGAGAGGTGGTGTTTGGCGTGGATCTTCCTGCTATGTTATCCCACAGGACGTCACCGTAGATCGGGAGAATGTGAGAAAGCATACTCAAAGTTTTATACACCCTTCTAATTAGCATTAGTATGTTGGTGGAGGTGCAGCCCCTGCTTTGGGGACTTTTTTTTTTTTTTTTTTTTTAGATTTATATATTTATTTATTAAGTATAGAATGTTCTGCCTGCATGTATACCTGCAGGCCATAAGAGGGCACCAGACCTCATTATAGATAGTTGTGAGCCACCTCGGGGTTGCTGGGAATTGAACTCAGGACCTTTGGAAGAGCAGACAGTTCTCTTAACCTCTGAGCCATCTCTCCAGCCCCTGGGGACATGTTTAGACAATAGAACTGCAATACTGAAAAGTCCGTGAACAGATCCCAGCTGAAGTCAGGGGCTCTGGAAATGTGTAGCTTTGTCCATCCAGGGATCCAATTTGCTCTGGGACACTCCACTCTCAGACAGCCGCTTTTCTCTATCCCATCCCAAAGGTGATCAGAAACTCCCCAGCAGCCCCCAAACTATCCTCCATATAGATGTACCAAGAAATATACAAGAAATGTGCCTGTTTCCTCTATGTCCAAAAAAGCTGGTTGTCAAGCCCTCAACATCGGCCACATATAACCCCTGAGCTGATTCCAGGCCATTGCTTTTCCAAAGGGCTCCCAGGCATGCTGGTCCCAGAAGCAGAAGGGATGCTGGGCAGACAGCTTCTGCAGATGCCTCCACAGGGTCATAGCAGTTACCCCATGGCACTCTTCATATGGAGATATAAAACTACAAGAACAGCATAGGACAGATCTATGTTAGGACACAGAGATCCTGCGCCAGTAGGAAGGCCTGTTTCTCTCCCCTCCCTTCCCTCCCTCCCCTTCCCCCACCCCCAGTCTGTTGAATTCTGCCTGACCCAGGCCCTTCTCTTCAGAGATGCCCAGCTTCCCATGTGACCACTAGCTTCCTGCCTGGCTCACCCACTGCCTCATTAGAGCAAGGCGGTTGGATCTGCCCCCACTCATCAAGTTCCTATCACCCAGACAGACTTGGCAATGAATGGTGAATGGATGAATTACGAAGGAAATGTTAACCCGGGGTAGCAGAAGGTAAGCAGCAACGCTACTCTTGAGTCAGCTTTACCGATTTCCCAGCAGTTGATTCAGCCAAACCTTCTCTGTCACTACCATCAAGAACTTCAAACTCTTCAACGGGCACAACTCCGTCCCCATGGGCTGCAAAACTAGGAAAAGACACACACACACACACACACACACACACACACACACATGATTTAAGCTGGTTTTTTTCTTGGAAATTTATGATAGGGGAATACCATAGATGTAGATTTCAGATTTTTTTTTTTTTTTTAAGTTAAACCATGCAAGCACCAGATGGCTTCAAAGTGAGCAAATATTGGGCCAGTTCTCGTGAAGGTCCCTAGGAGATGAGGGGCCTGGAGAGCAATGGGGAGAAGGAGGAGACAGCCGGGAACTAGGGCAGGAGAAAGCCAGCCTTGTGATTCATTGCTGCGTCGAACTGAGGCTACTGGTCACAGTGGGGCGTTGGAGCCCCTGGCTTCGATGCAGGCTTACTGCTTGCCAGATGGGTCTGCCAGCGTTATCTCCATTAGGGGGCGGTTTCAAGGCGGCCCGACTTTCCTTCAGACCTGGGGAGTCACTACTTCCAGGAGCTCCTAGGTTCAGGCCCTGCCACATCTTGGTCAATCTCCTTTATCTCTCCAAGGAGCTTCAGCTTTCTCCTTTCTCAGCCAAGCCCAGTTCGCTCCTGGCAGGGTAAGAAGCACGTCCACAAGCTAGTGTGTACTACTTTTTCCTGCAGTGAAAGAAGTTTGGAATAGAGGGGCACATTGCAAGAGCAGGGCCCACTGTGTGTGTGTGTGTGTGTGTGTGTGTGTGTGTGTGTGTGTGTGTGTGTGTGAGAGAGAGAGAGGGGGGGGTGGAGGGAGGGAGGGAGATGGAGGGAGGGAGAAAGAGAGACAGAGAGGGAGGGAGGGAGAGAGAGAGAAGGAGGGAAGAAGGGAAAGAGAGAGCGAGGGTGAGTGAGAGAGAGAGAGAGAGAGGAGGAGAGAGAGGGGTGGGAGAGGAGAGAGGGGAGAGTGGGAGGAGAGAGAGAGAGAGAGAGAGAGAGAGAGAGAGAGAGAGAGAGAGAGAGCCTGCTCTGTGCCTATACAGTCTGTCTTTAACCTCAGGAGGATCTGAGAGGTACTTTCTATTGTTATCACATTTTGGCAAATGAAGAAACTGAGGCACAGAGCGATCAGTCCCCCTAGCTAAGGCTTCGCGTCTAATGTGACTGACTCAAAAGTCTGAACTCAAGGTGTTTGCCACCGATTGGGCCTCCTTCCTTTCCTTGAGTCTTGGGGGCCCCCGCCGTTGTCAGAACAACCAGGGACCAATGAGAGGCAAGCAGGCGGCAGGCGGCCCCGCCCAAGCACCACCCCTCTCAGAGGGCTAGTGGCTGGCTATAAGGGCAGGAGGCCGAGCGGCGGGAGCCTGAGCCAGGGAGCGCGAGGCGCAGCGAGTCGTCTGAGCGTCTGGAGCGAATATCAGCCACCATGTGCGGTGAGTGCACGGTGGCTTCCTCCTTCAGGGTCATTCAGAGCCTAAGCTAGAGAGCTAGGCGCAGGGGACCTGCTGGGGGCGGCGATCGTGGGGCTTTCATTAGCCAGGCCTTCTTTCCCCGTGCCTGGCCCCAGAGTGACGTCTTGGGGACATGGCGGGGGGGGGGGGGAGACTGGGGATGGGGGCGTCTAAACTCCGTGTAAGAGACTCAAGCCCGGATCGCTCTAGCAGAGGCAATGGGGCGGGTCCCGAGATTGGAGCCCCGTAACACAGAGGTGTCTCCACTCCATGTACTCTGAGGGCACTTCCTCCACTTGGCCCACAAAGGCCGCCACGAGCAAGCTCAAGCATCCTGGGCGCGGAGTAGCGGTTCTAAGTCCCAGTGCGCCGCGTCCACCCAGGACAGACGACCTCACCTGTGCGGTGTCTGCAGTTCGTTCCCGGGCGACCTGAGCAGCTCCTGTTGTACTACTAAGGGTAGCCGGTCTTGGTTGCGACGCGAAACGAACCCCCTCCTGTCCCTAGAAGGGTGGGTCCTGTGGTGAATCTTTGCTGGAAAGGGCTCCGGGGAACGCGAGAGATAGTGAGTTCCCTGGAGCCTTGGCCCGAAGTTAGAAGTAGGAGTCCTGGACCGGATAGCAGCGCAACCCCGGGCGACGCCGAGGTGTCCGGCCCGCCGGGCTCTGGAAGCAGAAGGGAGGGCGCCCGCCCTGGGCGCACATCTGCAATTCCTTACCCTCCTGGCTGGCTGTGCCGCCTCCGCTGGCTGGTTGGCCGGGGGCGGGGGGTGGGGTGGGGGGAGCTGGGAATTTCTGGGACAAAAGGTCACTGTGCGCTCCCCCCACCCCCTCTTCCCGTCTTGAGTAGGATTCAGTTACCCACTCCAGCCCCCTGCGGCTGGAGAACCTGATGGAACTTTTGAAGCCATGAAAGGCGCCTCTCTGACTTTGCTGAAGGCTTGCGGGGTGGGGTGCCAGTGGGTGAGTCCAAAGCCAAGGTCTGTACAGGCCTTGTTTCGTGCCAGGAGAGGAGAGGAAAGGAGTCACTGAGCAGGGAGGCAGCTGGAGCCTTTGAGACCGCTGCCTCATCCAGAGAGAGCCGGTGTCAGTTTAAATTACTGGACCCGCAGACAGAGTATTAGGACGCCCAGGCATCCTTCGGAATCCGTATGTAATGTCACGTCATACCTTTCTGGACACAGACATGAAACAAATATGGAAATTTTTTGTTAGATTCAAAAACAGCCCAGGCTTGAGCCCTTGCAGGTCTTTAGCCACCGCTGGCTTTAGAACCAGACTTAAGCAAGAAACCTCAAACTGCTTGAGCTCTTTGACTTTTCTTGTTGAGCCTCTCAGCACCTCGGCCTCCCACCCTGCTTCTTCCTAGCATCTGTCTTTCTCTTGTGCTTTTCCAAGCTCTGGAGGGCTGCCACCCCCAACCCTTTGGATGAGATCAAGTTTGGGGTTATAACCAACCGGCATCCTTTCTAGACTTCGGTATTGATGTGACTGAGTGTAAGAAGTGCCCTGAGGTCACCAGAGAACGTCTAGGACTCCTTAGAAGTCTTGGCCCAGCTGGGCTCCTATTCAGAATCAGAATCAAAGGAGACACATGAGCTAGGCTGGGAGGCCTTCTCAAACTTCAGGCCATCCTTGCTGATGTTTGACCCCGCCCCCTGCCCACAAGCCAGGAGTCTTGTAACATCCCGACTAAAGACAAAGCATACTGTGTTTTTTAGTGCTCTTTGTCACTTTCCAGGCACCCTTTGCCCATGGGCAGCTGTCCGTGGTGGTTCAGAGCTCACAGCACAGCTACCTAGAATTGAACACATTAGTCTGGGTTCTCTTGGACTGTGTGGCCGTCGGTATGTGTTCTGAACAGGATGCGGATTTTCTTTTTATGGCTGTTTTCGCTTGCAACTCAGTGAATTTTACAGAACGATCATGATTTTGGCACAAGGATACAACAAACATTGAATCAGTTTCACTCCACATTTGGGGAAACTGAGGCCCAGTCAGGAGTGTCTAAACAGGAACTTTCAGGTCATTTCACTTTCCCCCGGGGTGGGGGGGGGCATGCCTGCTGCTTTCATTGGAAACTGCCTCAGGTTTCAGGAGTCAAGACTAAATAAAGGCCAGTCCTTATCAGATGGCTGCCTCAATCCACAGAAAGCTGGAGCCCAGCAGGAGCCCACCCATCCACAAACAACAGACCACTCAAAAACTTCCTGTGTGCTGAGGGGTTAGCTGGCTTAACCCTTAAATACCAAATACCGTCTTGGAGAATCCAGGGTACAGGAACGTGAGGCAGCTAGAGAGATTAGATTCCCAGTCGTGAGCAGAGGACAGGAATGGATGCTGCACGCACGTCGCTCCCCGCCTCCCTTTCATTCAGCCTAGCACCCAGCCCATGAAATGGTAAAAAAAAAAAAAAAAAAAAATCTACTGCAAGCTGGTCTCCGTGGCACACTCAGGAAGCAAAGGCAGGCAGATCTCTTGAGTTTCAAGGCCAGCCTGGTTTTCAAAGTGAGTCCAGGACAGCCAGGGCTATATAGAGAAACCTTTTCTCGGAAAACACACACACACACACACAACTACAGGCATGCCCACAGGCCAACTTCAATCTAGACAGACCGTCATGGAGACTTCCTTCCCAGGTGAGTCTAGAAACCCCACTATTAAGCCTAGCAGTCACAGGGCTCACGTGCAGTTCTGATGACATCAGAGAGTTCCCTGCGTTGTTGAAAGAAAGATTATTGTATTTCCCCCTCCCCTGCCCCCTCCCCCACCCCTTTGCATTCTTCCTCTCTTTCTGGAGATGCTCTGTGTTTTCTAGGCTCTGGGGTTATAAAGGCCACGTGGCTGCACTACCCCCTACTTCTAAGACATGACAGGTGGAGATGGCCATTCTGCAGGCCAGTCACTCACCAGCAACAAGATAAATCCAGCTGGCAAACACTGTCACAGGGAAGATACCTCAGGCATAGGCTATATCCTGGCAGTACCAGGATGAACCAGACAGACAGCTTTTTGTTGAACACACAGGGTTTAAATATTTTTAAAAAATATTAGATACTAGATTACAAAATTGAGAGAGCTCATATAAGGATTTGGCCCTTTTTTTCTTCTCTTTTTCTTTCTTTCTTTCTTTCTTTATTTCTTTTTTCTCTCTCTCTCTAGATAATATTTTAAGGCTGGAGAGATGGTTCAGAAGCTAAGAACACTGTCTGTTCTTCCAAAGGTCCTGAGTTCAGTTCCCAGCAACTACATGGTGGCTCATAACCATCTACAATGAAATCTGGTGTCCTCTTCTGGCATGCAGACACACATGCGGGCAGAATACTGTATAAACAATACATAAATCCTTAAAAATATATTCAAAGATGAACAGTCTTGAGTCCACATTTCTGAGCAGCATCCTAGTGGTCTCTTAGATGACGGGCACAGCCATGTCCCGGATGTCCCACTCACAGAGACATCACAGAGCTACCTGTTGGCTCAGCCCAGCATAGAGGACAGAGTACTAACTGCCAAGAGGCATGGCAGAGGACTGTGACAGTGCCCCCAGGCTCAAGTGTGAGCTCTGCAGAGAGAAGGGCTCACAGGCATGCCAGGCTGAGGGCATTCTATGTCTTGTGGTCACGTGACCTCCTCTTCCATGGCTTGTGTCCCTCTTAAGAGGACACTTGTGATTCTTTGGGAGCGCCCCAATTATTTGAGACAGTTGAGATCCCTTTGCCCTCATCTGTAGAGACTTTCCTCATACAAAGCAACCTCTACAGATTCTAGAGATGAGGGGCTGAGTCCTTCGAGGACGATTATTTTTCTTGCTATAGATTGATTGTCTCTTCCAGGCACCATATCCAAAATGGTTCAAATGTTTAGAATCCTGCATGTTCAAGTCTTGCCCTTGATGGCCTAATTCAGAGGTCCCTGAACGCCCATACACCCAAGCACCCTGGTCTCAGTCCTTTCAGCTTCTAGCCATTGCCATTAAAACTTTAGTTACGTTTATGTGTGTTGTGGGGTGGGAGGGGGATGGGTGGTGGGGGGGGGGGATTATGTTCATGTGAGTGCAGGTACCCACAGAGGCCAAAGCAGTGAGTCCACTTCTCTGGAGCAGGAGTTTCAGGCAGTTTGTAAATCATCTGACGTGGATGCTGGGAGTTGAACTTGGTGCTCTGTAAGACCAGTACACACATGCAAGCACGTACGCTTACCCGCTGAGCCATCATCTCTTTAGGCCCCCGCTTTGCCGGTTTCTGTGGCGTGCATTCTCTCACCACAGCTAGTTTCAGGTGAGGGTCATGGGAAGTCCCTCAAGGAGTACTTGGGAAAACAGAGCACCCAGCTGGTTCCTGGAAGCCATCAGAGGGCAATCACAGCACACCTACACACACCATGAAGACTGATGCTGGCACTCACCTGAGAACTGAGCTTGAGTTCTTAGGAAGAGTGCTATGCAGCTGGAACCACAGAGCCCTTTCTCCAGCCCTGGGGCAGAGCATTTAATTTCAGCATTTGCTCACAGAGCACGACTCCCTCTGTGCTGGCTGCCCCTTCTCTGTGCCTTCCTACCTTCTGCTCCTCCATGCCTTAGTCTTCCTCACCTACACACACACACACACACACACACACACACACACAAACAGTTTCATGTAGCCCAGGCTGACCTTAACTTGCTATATAATTAAAGGAGACCTTGAACTTTTTATTTATTTATTTATTTAGTTTTTCCAGACAGGGTTTCTCTGTGTAGCCTTGGCTGTCTCCTGGACTCACTTTGTAGTCCAGGCTGACCTCAAACTCACAGAGATCCACCTCCTTCTGCCTCTCCAAGTGCTGGGATTAAAGGATTGCTCCACCAGCCTCTTTTTAGTTTTCAAACATAAATTATCTCCCACAAAAACAAAACAAAAACAAAAACCCAAAAACCAAAAAAGGTTTAGCTTCTTTTATAGCTGCATTTTGGAAGTTTAAAGCAATTCTTCTTTTTTTTTTTTTCTTAAAAACATTTTTCTTTAAATGAAGCTTAGAGTGCATGGCTCTTTCTGATTTGCTCTCAAATAAATTCTAAGACATACTAGGGGCTTTTTGTTGTTGCTGTTAAAAATAGAAGTGCCTGTCTGTGTTAGCTACAAGAGGATAGTCTACTGTTTTCTGGAAATTTATTTTGTAACTTAAAAAAAGGTTTTATGCGCTCTCTCTCGCTCTCTCTCTCTCTCTCTCTCTCCTCCCTTTCCTCCTCTCTCCCCTTCTTCCTCCCCCTCTCCCTCCCTCCTCTCTCTCCCCTTCCTCCAATCGGCTTCTATGGCCACTGTTCTGTAAGAACTTGGCCAGGGGACCACATACTGCACTGGTGTGTCTGCTTTTACTCTCGCTGTTTTGAGGAATTGTCATTTGCACATCAATAAATTGGTCTATCCCAGCCTACAAGAGTGAGGGCCAGTCAGACAAGGCACAGCTTCATACCCTGCCTCAGAGGCCTCACCACACCTGTGAGCCTTGCTCAAGAAAATAGACCTGCCTCAACTTCAGGAACAGAAATCCAGAAAAAATTTGATGAACATTTCCTTGAGAGAGAAACAACAAAGTAAAACAACCAACTTGACCTTGCTCTCCTATTTAGACAGCTTAATATTTCATAAATTAGACTCCTGGCCCCTTTGATTCTGAAGAATGAAGGTGAGTAGGAAGGCCCCAGCCTGGGTAGATGGTGATGTGGTTTCCATGGTGCAGTCCCCTTCTCTGTGCAAGTTCAGACTGGACCTCTCTGGGTGGAATCACTTGCCCTGGACCAGGGTGAGAACTTAGTCTCATTAGAAACCAATGTACAGAGCGATGCTGGACTATCTACAGGACCAGAGGGATCCCAGCCCACCCTCTTCCATGCTGACTGTTTTTCCTTGTCCCCCAGATGACCATTCACCAGTTCCTTCCCTACCCCATCTATTCAGGAACTGCAGATAAATCCTAAGAGTTCAGTAGCTGGGTGTGGTGGTACACACCTGTAATCCCAGCATTCGGGAGGTAGAGGCAGAGGCAGGCGAACTCTGTGAGTTCGAGGCCAGCCTGGTCTACAAAGCAAGTCCAGGGCAGCCAGGGCTACACAGAGAGACCCTGTCTTGAAAAACAAAAAAAAAAAAACAAAGCAAAAAACAAAACAAAACAAAAACTCTAAGAGTTCAGATGCTTGGAGGAAGTCACTTCCCTGAACTGGTCACTGCCTCTTGGAGGCTGAACTCTGGGGCCCCTGTTTGCATGGCTTCTGTGGAGCCTGAGTCCCTGAGTGATCTCTGAAGCCTGTGCAGAGGGCAGATGAGTTCTAATGAGCAGACCTACCTTTGCCTGACTGAGTGTCGCTGTCTCAGGCCGGTTCCAAGCCACGTATTTTTGGTTATCTTCATTATGCGTGCATTCATTCAACAACTGTTTATTGTGTGCCTGACGTAGGTTTTATGTGGTGGGGAAGCTATGACACGTCCCCTACTCATAAGAAGATTGTACATAGCGGGGAATCTAACAAAAGGGCGAGGAAGCAAGTATAGGAAACAAATAGTTCTGGGCCTCTAAGGTGGGAGCTGGAGAGCTCAATATTATCTCATGGGGGCCTCACCAGCTGACAGAGAATAAATAGAAGACATTTTTGTAAAGAGCCAGCCCTGGGAGATGACTGCCCCCCAGGGTAAAAGAAAGTGTGTCCCTACTCTCAGCCCTTTGTCCCTCTACCTGTAAATCACAGCTCTGGGAACCCCTATGCCTCTGTGACCTCCATTGGCCCATGCCTATATCTCACTGAGTTGTAACAGTGACAAAACCCCCAGGGACCAGGGATATGTTTATGGGTTGAATTAAACTTAGGCCAGATCACATATTTGGTTTAACCACTATTTTCCCAGGCAGAGAGTCAGTCCACACTTCCTGAGGACTGATCGTATATGATAGGAATACACTACATTTGTACCATTGGCCTTCTTAGAGGGAAACACTCCGGAAGCTCCTCGTCGCACAGCAAGTGTCACTTAGCGTCCTCAGTGGACACTTGCTATGTGACAAGCAGTGTTCTGCAGGCTTTCCTAAGGCGTTCTGAACTGTCCTAATTACCCTGCTAAGTAGATGCTGCCACCATCACTGTTTCACTGATCAAATCAAATTACTGGGGTTCAGTGACTTGTCAAGGCCACACAGAGAGCACAAGACACGGGGGGCATCAGGGATGGGCACCTAGCCCTGGCTGTGGGCTTCAGCCCCCATCATCTAAATGGCAGGCAGAGGATGTCGTGACCCTAAGCCTGTTCTTTTCTGGATCCATCCGATGGGGAGATGTGTTCGGGGTCCCTTCACTCTCTTGTGACTACTTTTCTTCCAGGTGATCACTGCCTGGGAGCCACAGTGTGGTCAGACTGGCTCAGTGTGGGAGGAAGTGGGTGGGGCACTGACAACTGAGACCTCAGCAGTAGAAGGGCATGTGGTATGGTTGACTCAAGGGGAGGCTTGGAACAACCCAAAGTAGCCTTGATCTCGGAGAGCCGAGCAGGGATTTGGCCAAAAGTCCCAGGTGTCTCTCTGGATCTACCCTTGAGGATCTTAGCCCTCCTCACTGGCATGGATGTTCACACAGGAAATCAGCACTAGCCAGGGCTGTGACACAACCACAACTTCCCAAACAGTTTGTTCTTGTCCACCATTTTCCTTGGCTAGGATGGCCCCCTTAAGATGACGTGGGAGATTTTTACTATTATTATTTTTAATTCTATAGTTATTTCTTTTATGCTCATTGTGTGTATGGATATGGACGTGCTTATGCCATGACAGTCATGTGGAGGTCAGTCCTCTCACCACGTGAGCCCCAAGGATCAGGCTTGGTGGCCTGTGCCTTTACCAGCTGAGCCATCTTGCTGACTGAAGAGATTTTCTTATTAGGTATTTCCTAGGGACTGCAGCTCAGTGGCGGAATGCTTGCCTAGTATCCTGGTGGCCGTGTGGGAGGGGTGGGAGGGAGGGGCAGCGTAGGGGCCTGTGAACAGGCTATGTATGACCCTGCCCTTTTATCTAACAGGGTCTCACACTTTTGTGTTGTTTTTTTAAAAGATTTATTTATTTATTATTTATACGGTGTTCTGCCCACTTGTACCCCTGCAGGCCAGAAGAGAGCACCAGATCTCATTATAGATGGTTGTGAGCCACCATGTAGTTGCTGGGAATTGAACTCAGGACCTTTGGAGGAGCAGACAGTGCTCTTAACCTCTGAGCCATCTCTCCAGCCCCCCAATGTTGCTATTCCTGGGACATCCTGAAGCCATTCTCTTACAGACATCGAGGGAAGAAGACCTTTCTGCACAGCTTTCTGTAGTTGACCTTTGCTACACTGTGGGGTTCTTTGTGGATTCTTCTCTTTCCCTATCCTTTATCCACAAGCCCCTCATTTCACCCCTAACACTAGATAGGAGAGAAATGAGGGGAGACGGAAAAAAGAAATTAGGAGACTTCCTGAATCTAATTTCTTTTCTTTTGTTTCTTCTTTGACCATGGCTACTAGCAAACTGCATCCAACCTCCCTAAACAGCCAACAACCCCCCCCCACACACACACACCCCAAATCAGGACTCTAGCATTTATGTACCCTCTGAAAAGTTCCCAGAGTTCCAAATGTCATACAATCGCAGAAACTATCTGCAGCTGACAAAGCCACGCCTCCGCCAGAGCAGTATATATATAGTATTTTATTCAGTTCAGCTCGGCTTCGTGCAAACCCAAGTGGCCAGGAAGATTTGCTGTAGAGGCAGAGGGGAGGTGGTTTTGTTAATGAAAGAAGTCATCGGGTAGATATTTCTTGATGAAAATGAGAAGATTTATGTTTCTTGTGAAAAGTCCTTGCAAACTCTCCTTGGCAGCTTGCTCCACAGCAGACAACTCCCAAAGTGCTTCAGCTGCCTGCCAAGCTCCTGGCTGGGTTCCACACAGCTGGTGGTCCCAAGGGCATTTTAATATCCCACCAGGGGGTCTAACGTGCCCCTTCTCCAAAACGGTTATGGGTCTTCAGTGCCATGCAAAAACACGTGTGCTTGATGCATGTTCAGAAGTGGAGTGGCTGGAAGAAGAGAAATTTTCAGGGAAGGGCGGGCGAGCTGATCTCAGAGGCTTCCTGCTCCAAATAATCCAGATTTAAAGGGTTAAAAAAAAAAAAAAAAAAAAAAAAAAGAAGAAGAAACTTTGTTCAGAATTAGGGAACATTTATAGATATTAAAATGCCTAGGACCCAAGATATCAAGATTCATAATATTTTGCACATCACCAAGTATTAGCTAAGTATCGTGGACAAATGGTACCCATGGCAGAAAGGAAAATCAATCAGTCAATCAGAACTTACACAAACACTTGCTTGACTGCATTCCATAGGATCTAAAGTTTTTTACTGGTGAATGTACAGTGTTGGGTTCACAAAGACAATTCCCTTGGAATGTGTCAATTATTTTGACTGTGTTCACCATCACCCCTACAGCCCACTCTTCTAAGTAAAATATCTTCAGAGCTGGGCATGGTGGTACACACCTTTAATCCCAGCACACCCAGGAGGTAGATACAGGTGGATCTCTAGAGTTTGAGGCCAGGCTGGTCTACAGAACAAATTATCCGCATTGCACATCAAGTCCCCCTAATGCATCCAGGTATAACTCAGGAACATTTTCAAGGTTCTGGAAAAACGTAGTTTAAAAAGATTTTAAGGGGGGCAAGCAGATTGCCTAATAGCACGAGGACCTGAGTTTGAATCTTTAGCTGGGTGTGGCTGGGTGTGGCTGTGACCCCAGCACTGGGCACTGGGCACAGAGGGTGTCTTGTCCACCACCTAAGTCCTTACTATGCTCTGTGGCTGTAAATGTCCAGTTTGAGGTGTGACAGCAGAAGAGACACACATTTCTTCTTCACAGTTTCCCAGCTAGAGAATTCATTTATAATGTCATCTTTTTTGTTTTGTTTGAAACAGGGTTTCTCTGTGTAGCCTTGGCTGTCCTGGACTCACTTTGCAGACCAGGCTGGCCTCAAACTTGCAGTGATCCGCCTGCCTCTGCCTCCCGAGTGCTGGGATTAAAGGCGTGTGCATCACCACACTGGGCTATATTGTCATTCTTTTTTTTTTTTTTTTTTTATGTGCACTGGTGTTCTGCCTGCATGTATGTCTGTATGAGGGTGTCAGATCTTGGAGTTACAGACAGTTGTGAGCTGCCATATGGGTGCTGGGAATTGAACCTAGGTCCTTTGGAAGAGCAGTCAGTGAGCGCTCTTAACCGCTGAGCCATCTCTCCAGCCCATAGATGGTCATTCTTAACAAGCTCAGCATATGGTTTTTCTTCTCTTACTCAATCTAGAACTTTCACCTTTTCACTGAAAAGGAAGGGTGTAAGAGCACCGCTTTGGCCTATCATTTGCGGCTATTACTGCTCTTGAACTTTGGGGGCCATTTGTAAATAAAGCAGACATCGACACTGGAACATCAGTCACCACCTGATTCCATGGGGCTCTGATGGCTGATCTGGTACTGAGATCCTCTGATACTAATTTTGATAGCACAGACAGCTTCTAAATGGGTGGGGTCATGTATACAGCGTGGATGCTCTGAGTTCACGAGCCAGCTGGCAACATATTTCCTCATGTCACAACAGTGTGCAATTTCAAGCTTATGAATTATTTATTTGTCATGTTTATTTCTCATTATTTATTTCTAGTTATTACTTTCAGGCCAATGCTGGAAGATGGTAGCTGAAACCTCAGAAATCAATTTTTCAGATAAGGAAGACTACTTATTGAGTGGCTTCATCTTATATGACTGTCCCAGATAGTTAGATGGTCTTTTAGCTGCCCAACCTAGGGAACTTTCTCATTGATACCGAAAAATTAATATGAGCAAAGACTCACCTAAACATAGACCATGGCAGTGATTGTACGATATGAATAAGACTAAAAACCTTGGAAATGTACTTAAAATGAGATAATTTAGTACATTTATATCTTAAGACAATATTAAATTTTTTATTTTGATTTTGATGTTGAAAGGAAACTATCTTTAAATATATATATATATATATATATATATATATATATATATATATATATATATAAATATATAAAGAATATACCCAAGCTCCAGATGTGTTTTGGTTTGAAGAGTCTGGCAGAAAGTATGAGCTGCTGGCAAAGACCTAAGCTGCATACATAGCCCTTATGCTGAGCACCTCTCTCTCCCTGACCTGAAGTCAGCAAGAAAAAAAAGAGCTGAGTGTCAAAATTGCCCTTGGCCATTTTTAAAAGAAAAATGTGTGAAGCTGCTCAGAAAGCACACTGCACATGTTTGTTTGTTTGTTTGTTAGTTTAATTATGAGTATATGTGTGTGCCTGTGCCTCTGTGTGCCTACACCTTTGTGTGTGTATATGCACATCAGTGTAGTTGCCCTTGGAGACCAGAAGAGGACATCAGATCACCCTGGAGCTGGAGCTAGCCAGAGTTGCAGATGTTTGCCCTCTGGTTTGGCTGCTGGAAGCCACTCTGATCCTTATAAAAGACATAAAGCCGAAACCTTCATCTTTCCACCATGGAGAAAAAGTACAAATAAATAAAATAAAGCCAACCTGAATCATCTTGGTTTGCTAGCCTACTTTAACAAGGCTTTCCCAAGAGATGCATCTAGCCTGGCTGCTGTAAAAGACTACCTTTACATTTCTCCTTGGAGCAGGAGCTTGGCTAGCAGAGTGCTTGCCTTGAATGCATAAAGCCCTTGGTTCCACCCCCTGTACCACACAGAAGAAGGAAGGAAAAGGAACAAGCTGTGCTGGTTCAACTTCCTGTCAGTTTACATACGCCGAATCATTTGGGAAGAGGGGTTATCAATTGAGAAGATGTCTCCATCCGATTGAGCAGAGAGATTAACCCATGCATGGCCATTTCTGAGAAATAGACATAAATGGCAGAGGACATGCAAAATTGTACCTTCCCAAGTACTCAGCCAATGAGGAAAGAGGAGGAAGGACCTGCCATCAAGGCAGGAAACATTGTTCTTTGCACTCCTGAGGCACACCCTTCATTTTTGCCTTTCTAATCTCTGTTGGTGGTGCCCAGCTTTGCAAAGTCTTAAATAAATTGCTTTGTTTTTACTACTCTTAGCCTCTAGTTTATTGGTTCCTTGTCTCTGCCAGTGAATGGCAGAGTTCTTTGCAGTGAAACTGTAAGGCCAAGGGTCATGACACAGGGCTCCTGTGAGCTTTTGTCATAGAGAGAAACGCTGACAGAATACAACTCTATCTTTTTTTTTTTCAAGATATGGTTCTCTGTGTAGCCTTGGTTGTTCTGGACTCATTTTGTAGACCAGGCTGGCCTCGAACGCACAGCTATACACCTGCCTCTCCCTCCTGAGTGCTGAGATTAAAGGCGTGCACCACCACAACCAGCTCCAGAATGCAACTCTGACAGAGCACTGGAGTGATAGCCATTCTTGCTAGCTTTTCTTCTGCAAACAGCCTGGAGGCTCTCTGAGATGCCTCCTTTGTCTGATGGATTTTCTTTCTTTCTTTTCTTTAATTTTTTTTTTTTCTTTTTCTAAACTGGACATTGTTATTTTCTTTTTCTCTTCCTTCTTCTTTCCTTCCTTCCTTCCCTCCCTCCTTTCTTTTCCTTGTTTTTCTTTTGTTTTGCTAAACCCCCTCCCCTATCCCCCCCAGACAGGATTTCTCTGTGTAGCCTGGTTGTCCTGGAACTCTCTCTCTGTAGTCCAGGCTGACCTTTGAACTCAGAGATTCACCTGCCTTTGCCTCCCTAGTACTGGGATTAAAGGCGTGCGCCACCACCTGCACAGTTCATTGGTACTTTCTTTTTTTTTTTTTAAGATTGATTTTATTTTTATTATTATTATTATTATTATTATTATTATTATTATTATTATTATTATTTGTTATGTATACAGTGCTCTGCCTGCATGTACACCTTGTAAGCCAGAAGAGGGCATCAGACCACATAGTCAATGCTTGTGAGCCACCATGTGGTTGCTGGGAATTGAACTCAGGACCTCTGGAAGAGCAGTCAGTGCTCTTAACCTCTGAGCCATCTCTTCAGCCCCTCATTGGCACTTTCTTAAGGTGACATTTTGCTTTCTTTTGGGACAGGAATCTTTGCCTATATGAATTACAGAGTTCCCAAGACAAGGAAGGAGATTTTCGAAACCCTCATCAGGGGCCTGCAGCGGCTGGAATACAGGGGCTATGACTCGGCAGGTAGGTCTCTGAGACACCTCACCATGGCTGCTTCTCTTACCTGTGTTCTTTGTAGAGGGGCCTTTAGCAGCCTGGACATTTCCCTGACCTGTTTATTTGTTTGTTTGTTTGTTTTTCGAGACAGGGTCTCTCTGTGTAGCCTTGGCTGTCCTGGACTCACTTTGTAGACCAAGCTGGCCTCGAACTCACAGAGATCCACCTGCGTCTGCCTCCCAAGTGCTGGGATTACAGGCATGCACCACCATACCCAGCTCCCTGACACTTCTTAACATTCCTTTATCAATATAACTGCTGGTTTCCGGCTGCAGGACTACACTTCCCAGCAGCTTTTGTGGACTATGGAAGTCATGTCTGCCCCTTTAAAGAACCACAGCCCATCTTCTGTAGGCATTTTGGCTATCTGCACCTGTAGGTGACAAAAGTGCCTCCTCATAGTGAATAAACACTGTCCTGCCTCAGGTCAGACCAAGCTTCATTATTTCTCCCTTCAGTCTCCCTATAGCTGCTTTGAATAATCTAACAATAACGTCTAGGTCAGAGGTTTGGGGATAAAGGTAAGATGGTGGACCAAGAGGTCCTTACCCCTCTCTTTTGACCCGGAGACTGCGCTTTCAAAAGCCCTACCAAGACACTGGACAGAGCCGGCTCCTAGTTCCAGATTCCAAAGTGACCCCTAGACCTAAGACCCAACTACAGGGCCCTGAACTCGCCAAATAAGCCTGTAACCCCACCACCTTACCATCATATCACAACTCTCCCTACTCCCTTTTAAAAAGCCCTGTCACTTCACTGACCTCCTCCTGCGAGATCAATGAACCCCCCACCCCCGGGAGAGATACCCCCCCCCAATAAACCTGCCTGTTATTATAAATTCGGCTCAATTAAATTTATTATATCACTGGAGAAGCCATTCAGTAACCACACTTGCTCATTAAAGAAGTTTCAGAAATGTTAAAAAAAAAAAAATTGAGAAAACATTTAAAATTTTTAAAAATTTTATTTCATGTGCATTGGGGTGAGGGTGTCAGAAACCCCTGGAACTGGAATTACAGACAGTTGTGAGCTGCCATGTGGGTGCTGGGAATTGAACCAGGGTCCTCTGGAAGAGCAGACAGTGCTCTTAACCACTGAGCCATCTCTCCATTTTTTTAACCGTAGCAAAGGAAATACAAAGGTTAAACAAAACAAAACAAAACAACCTAACAAAATCTCTGTCAGATGCAGCCTTCTTAGTACTGCTCAAGAGCACAAAGTTTCCTGTTGTGCAGGATGAACTAGTCCTAAAGTGCCCTGGGCAGCCCAGAGTGGACGGTTAACAGTATGGGACTCATACGAGAGGCCTCACATCAAATGTCTCTCTCACACACACACACACACACACTGATGTTGATGGAGGAAATTTAGGTAAAAGAGAAGTTGATGGCATGGATTTTTGCATATTTCCACTAGTAAAGTCCCTATCTCAAATTCCACCCAGTTGGATACATTAAATATATACATAGCTACCTGTCTGTGGGTGAGACCTCAGCACCTCGTTATCTGACCTCAGCCCCTCATTACCTCAGC
Organism: Acomys russatus; assembly: GCF_903995435.1. Lineage (NCBI taxonomy): Eukaryota > Metazoa > Chordata > Mammalia > Rodentia > Muridae > Acomys > Acomys russatus. Next base: position 31,095,129 of record NC_067161.1, read on the forward strand.
CCCTCATTACCCTCCAGCAGTTTCTTGGTGCCCTGTTCTAGCTGCTGTTGTGCATTGATATCATCTGGGTTGAGAACAGAGAGTTTTGTAAACATTTATTTTTCCTTTTAGCCATCTCTATGCAATTTTGTAACATTTAGCTAGTTAGTACGTTAAAGTTTGGGCTAGTTTTGCTGGATGGTGGAGGCCTCGGGAGGGAGAGGTAGATCGTCAGGTTTCTGTCTCAGGGTTTCCTCCTCCACTGGCCCAACCTTTAATTTAGCAGCTTGCAGAGCCAAGGAGACTAGGTGACCCTTCTGTTCTTGTAAATACTCTCTTTGTTTGTTTGTTTGTTTTTCGAGACAGGGTCTCTCTGTGTAACCTTGGCTGTCCTGAACTCACTCTGTAGACCAGGCTGGCCTCGATCTCACAGCGATCCGCCTGCCTCTGCATCCTGAGTGCTGGGATTAAAGGCGTGTGCGACCACACCTGGCCTGGCCTTGTAAATTCTTAAGAGAAGTCAAATTTAGAAAAGGTTTACAGGCATGCAAATGGAGGAAGAAGGCAGCTAGGTCTCAATGCAAAGAGCACACACAGCAGGATAAGTGCCTGGGACCATCCTCTCCTCATTAATGGCAGATGTGGCAGCCAATCTCTGGGATTCCTGCACACACACACACACACACACACACACACACACACACACACACACACACACGCTTTTTAGGGGTTTCTCTTTCAAAACAGATGTCCCGAAAACTATTAAACTATTAGATTCCCCCGAATGCATGACCTGCAAGAAAGAGTACTTGGCAGCCCCAAGATACAAACTCTTGGGATATTCAAATCCTTTCTATAAAATAATACTTTTTTTTTTTTTTTTTTTTTTTTTGGTTTTTGAGACAGGATTTTTCTGTGTAGCCTTGGCTATCCTGGCCTCTATTTATAGACCAGGCTAGCCTTGAACTCACAGCAATTCGCCTGCCTCTGCCTCCCGAGTGCTGGGAATAAAGGTATGCGCCACCACACCTGACAAATAGCACAATTTTTGCAGATGATCCGTTTGAACCTCCTCGCAAATACTTTATATCCTCCTTAGATTATTTATTTGTACCTAATGCAAAAAAAAACAAACCTGCCCATGTTCAGTAAAAATGCAATTTATATGTTGGTGTGTATACATGGGTTTGAGTACACCTGTGTATGTATGTGTGACTGCACACACACACAAGGCCACGGGTTCCGTTTTATTTTTGAGAGACTGTTTTTCATTGACTTGGAACTTGTAGATCAGTTAGGCTGAAAGGCCTGAGTTCCCAAGATCTGCCTGTCTCTCCCTCCCCCAGCCCTGGGATTACAAGCATGTTGCACCGTGCCTGGCGGGTTTTACGTGTGCTCTGGAGGTTAAACTCAGTCAGCTGGATCTGGCTGCCCTATTGCCTTAGCCCCTATTTTATTTTCAAGACATCTAATCGTCTCTTGCTTGGTCATGGGTATGAAGCCTCGGACAGAGATGGCCAGCTGCACCTTGTGCTAACACAACTTAAATCCAACCATGAAAGATAATGTTTATGTGTTCTCAATTTTCTAAGGCTCTAAAATAAGCCAACGGCTCTACCGCGATGGAAGCGTGAGCAGCGGTTACCTCTCTAGAGTAGGGAAGGGAAGGACGCGGACATGGGCGCGCATCAGAACGTAGTGCTCTCTGTAAACTGTAGGTGTGGCCATTGATGGGAACAACCAGGAAGTCAAAGAAAGACACATCCATCTTGTGAAGAAAAGGGGGAAAGTAAAGGCTCTGGATGAAGAACTTTACAGTGAGTAGAAAATAAAGGACTTTACAGTAAGTAGAAATGTTGTGTATCGGAGTGCTGGCTGGCGCACAGGCCCCCTGAAAATACATTGTTGTGTTCATTTGTCTACACTTGGATGACTATCAGGGGTGTTAAGGCCGTGTTGTAAGACTGCCTCACAAAAAGCGAGATGTTTTATTTTAAGCAGTTACTTGTGAAGTCTAAAACTATTTTCATAGTTAAGAGTTTATTTTAAATTGTTCTAGTATATAACACTGCTTTTCTATTTATCTTAGAGATATATCTTTTCCCTTTCTAAGTCAACCTATTTTGATTAGGAAATAGTGACCCAAGCTTGTAAATTCTAGCACTTGAAGCTGGAGTGTTGCTTCCGGTTTTAGGCCAGTTTGATTGATGTACTGAGTTCCAGGTCTATGTAGCAATAATCTGTCTCAAAAAGGAAAAAAAAAAAAAAAAAAAAGAAGTGGGTTCAGTTTCTGATAAACACTAAGTAAAATCCTATATGTGGTATCCAGATGTGGCAGGTTCCTGGGGTGCCATGTGTGTGATTGACACGGAGGATGGGCCTTTAGGTAAGGTGATGTGTCTCGTAGATTGAAAACCTCTTGCCAGGGCTTTTTTCCTCCTTCAAGATGGGGTTTCTCTGTGTGGCCCTGGCTGTCCTGGAACTCACTCTGGAGCAGGCTGGCCTTGAACTCAGAGACCCACCTGCCTCTGCTTTCCCGGGGCTGGGATGAAAGATGTGCTCCACCAGCACCACTCGCCTACCAATGCTTGTTTTTAAAGTACATACACTTGTCCAGGGAGTTGGCTTCACTTGCCACAGAAGCCTCAGGACCAGAGTTCAGATCCCAGCACCTCTGTAAATGTCAGGTAGGCGTGGCAGTAATTCCAACTGTCAAAAGGCAGAGATAGAAGCTCCCCAGAGCAAGCTCGCTAGCCAGACTAGCCACAGTGGGTAACCCCTGAGTTTAACACAAGACCCTGCCTGAATGAATAAGGTGGCCGATGACTAAGGAAAACACCCCAGCATCAACTTTGGGCCTCCACACACATGAAAACATGCACGCACACACTGCACAGACACATGCGTGTTAACACACGTGCACACTGACAAACACCTATGCACAACACACAGGCGCAGCCACTGGTTTTTCTTTCCGTTTAGAGCAAGACAGCATGGACTTGAAGGTGGAGTTTGAGACACACTTCGGCATTGCTCACACACGCTGGGCAACACATGGGGTTCCCAATGCTGTCAACAGTCACCCACAGCGTTCGGACAAAGACAATGGTAAGCAGACCCTGTTCAGGATGTTTCTACTGCTCTCTAAATGATCTGTCAGATGATCCTGGCTAGAGTGGCTTCCATGCCCACCCCAACTGGCTTTCCCACCTGCCCAGTCCTCTGGAGATAATCTAAGCATCTCCCTGGTGGGTCACACTAGGCCTCAGTCAATCAGGCCAGCACCTGGTCCCTGGCTGCTACTGACCTAGGTATGCACTGGAAATGATGACACTTTATCAGAAGGGCTGCTGGCTCTCTGGAATTCATTTCAAGAGTGGAATATAGCAGTTCACTAGTTTCTGAAAGATACACTCAGCTGATAGGAGAAGAACAGAATGTTCTAGAAGGCTAGGCCCATCAAGTCTAGCAGGTCCCTTCTGCTGAACTCATCCCCCTCCCCCACAGAGAGTGGTCCTGAGTGGAGGCAGGTGACACTGCTGATCATGGCGATGCCTGGGTCCCTCTCTGGGCCCTGGATCCCAGTATCAGGGCTCAGCAGCCAAGAGCTTAAGGTTTGGAGGAGCAGAGGACACAGCCAGCAGCCTAGGAGCTCTTCCCAATAGCCTTGGTTTGCCTTGCTTCATGTGTTTCAAGCTTGAAAATTATCCAGTACAAGGCCAGGCTGCTGACACCTTTGAAAAACTAGAAGCCATGGAAGCACTGGGTTCACCATCCCTCTGAGAACCGCTGATGGAGAGAAGGCTAAGGCCATGAGGCAGACAGGGGGACTCTCACAGCAGCATTTGGTGTGTTTGGAGCTCCTCTGTTCTCCCAACTGCCTCCTTGTCCTGGCCCAGTCATAGGTCCATTTCACTTGCCTACTCCCCTAAGGATGGCTCCCATGCTGTAATTCCTTTAAATGACCCTCTAGCTGCCTTCTCATGAGAGAAAGATTGGCAAGTCTGTGCTAGGGGCCAGCAAACCCCAGAGTACATCTAGTCAGGCAAGGACAAGCATCCTTACCCACAGCACGTATGGTTTCTTCTCCAAAACACTTTGAAGGGGCTCACCAGCCCTATTTGCAAAGGAGGAGGACAGCTGAGCAGCACGGGCTGAAAACTGTGTATGTCTGCATCATTGTGTAAGGTTTTTTACTGGAGGCTCTTGAGTCTGGCCCCATACGGTCTTTTTGTTGTTGTTGTTGTTGTTGTTGTTGTTGTTGTTTGAGACAGAGTTGGCTGTCCTGGAATTCCCAGGCTGGCCTCAAACTAACAGAGAGCTGCCTGCCTCTGCCTCCGCAGTGCTGGGATTAAAAGTGTGCGCCACCATGCCTGGCTCTAGCCCATACTTTTAACCACAGGACATCTCACAACCAGAGCAGGCACCATGCCTAGGCAAACCCCACAGTGCTAAATGCCACCAAGATGCTGAAGCCAGTCTTTGTGGCAGCAGTGTTGGCTGAGATTGGTTGAGAAAACATTACCAAGACTGTGAGCCCTGAGGTATTGTGGCTGCAGCCACGCAGCCTCCTTCCCTGCCTAGCAACAAGGCAAACCCCATCCCAAGCTCCTCACTTAAGAATAGGCTGAGATTCTGATTGCGTGCCCAAAGCAAGGAAATTCCAGTGGGACCCACCCATAACCCACATTTGTTGGAAACTCCTGTTTCAATTCAGGATGACCAGTTGAAAAATAACATGAGCAATCTGTGCAGATTCATCGTATGTCTCGAACAACTCACCAGTGGTAATTGACAGGCTTTCAAGAGTGTCTTACACATAGCCACTAAGCAGCATGAGGGAATGACACAATTTTGCTCCGGATGACTGTGTTGTAGCCCTTAGTTCACACGCCGTAGATTGAACTCTTGGCTCTGTAAAAGGTAGGGAAAACTTTTCACAAAGAAAACATGGACTGTAAGGAACAGATAAGACCGTTGACTAAGATAAAAGAAAATAATATAAAGAAGCGATGGCATGATATGAAATAAAAGAAGCAAAGAAAGAAGATTCATAGAGATCCAACATATGAATGCCTGATGCTCCCAAGAAGACATCAGGGCAAATGAAACACAGCCGGGGGGTGGGGGGGGTGGAGTTTTTACATAGGACTCAGTTGGCTCAGCTGGGAAGGTGCCTGGCACACAAGTACAAGGGCTTGAGTTGGATCCCAGCACCTTTGTGGAAAAGTTGGGTGTACGAGCTTGTAATCCCAGGGCTGGGGAGAGAGATGCGAGGATCCCTGAAGCTCACTGGCCTCCCAGGCCGGCCAAGTCAGTGAGCTCCAGGTTCTGTGAGACACTCTGGCTCAAAACACTAAGGTAGAGAGAGGGCCTGCAAGGTGCTCAGCTTGTAAAGGTGCTTGCTGTGAAGCTCTGATAAGCTGAGTTCAGTCCCTGCAACCCAAGTGAAGGAGGAAGGGGAGGACCCACTCACATACATGTACCAGAGCACACACGCACCCCACAACACCCCACCCCCCTGCTAGTTTGTTTGTGACTCCATTTAAGAACTAAAGCTTAGGGCAAGAGAGAGATGGCTCAGCAGTTAAGAGCACCAGCTGCTCTTCCAGAGGACCCAGGTTCAGTTGCCAGCAGCCTACATAGCTGCTCAGAACTGTCTGCTGTTCTACTTCCAGAATATCTGATGCTATCTTCGGGCTTTCACAGGCACCAGGCAGGGGTACAGAGACACAAATGCAGGGAAAACACCCATACACATCAAATAAAATGAGTTTTTTGTTTGTTTGTTTGTTTGTTTTTATTTGGGGGGGTTGGTTTTTGTTGTTGTTTTGTTCTTTTTTTTTTTTTTTTTTTTTTTTTTTTTTTTTGAGACAGAGTGTCTCTGTGTAACATCCTTGGCTGTCCTGGAACTCGCTCAGGCTGGCCTCAAACTCACAGATATCTGCCTGCCTCTGCCTCCGCCTCCAAGTGCTGGGATTTAAAGGTGTGTGCTACCATTGCCAAGCTCAAATGAGTTTTTTGCTTTTTGTTTGTTTGTTTGTTTTTTTAAGTCGAAAGAACTAAAGACTATTGGAAATGTCTGGAAATATGTCTGGATAACGGAAGGTTAATCCTTTATTTGACATAAATAATTGTGGAGCTGGAAACCTTTTTGATAATATCCAAAAAGAGTTCAGTGCACAGTGAGGCACTGGGTGCTTCTCACTGTGGTGCTGCAGTCACCAGAAACATCAGTTTTAATCTCTGCAAATAAGCCCTAACCACCACACAGCTCCGGATGTGGTGGGGGAAGAATTTCCAGTTCATTTTTTAACTCATTCTTCCCCTCCCCAAACTTTTCTTTCAGAGTTTGTTGTCATCCATAACGGGATCATCACGAATTACAAGGATCTAAGGAAATTTCTGGTGAGTGGCCTCCCCTGGGTAAATCAAGTCAGCATTGATCTTCCTCCTGACACTTTTTCACCCAGCCTGTTTCTCTCCAGAAACAAAATCCAGCAACTCAGAGAGTCCCACTCTGGGCCATGGCACAACCCTGAGTGTGAGCCTTAGCCGTAACCGACCCACCATGTTCAGACCTGGCCTGGGGAGATACCAGGGCGTTGGCATTTCTCTTGAGGGTTCCTGTGGCCTCTCCTTACAGAATCAAAGCAACATGAACTGGGTTCCGCCAAAGTAGCTTGTACTACGTAACACATGGACTCAGACACCACTTGGAATGTGGGGTGGGGAGGCAGACGGTGAATGTCCATAGCTTGAAAAGGTCGAGCGGTGTGAGCTGGGATAGGAGTGGGTTTGACTCAACATATTTTTATCATAGCTGCTACTATTTTGCAATGTCCAGATTAACAGTGAAGACAGGCTCCTGAGGAGGGATGGTCTGTGGGAATCAGAGGGTGACTCAGAGGTGTTTGGCTGCTTGCTGGCTTCTGGCAGATATTTCTCTTCCTTTCTCAGTTTTGCTTGTTCTTGCCTTAAGTCATACGATAAAGGACTAGAGGGAGTTGGCCAGTCAGCATTGCACAATGACCAAAATCTGTCACCCTGGGTACAACCCCATATTCCAGGAAAGCAAGGGCTACGAGTTTGAGTCAGAAACTGACACCGAGACCATCGCCAAGCTGATTAAATATGTATTCGACAACAGAGAGACCGAGGACATTACGTTTTCAACATTGGTGGAAAGAGTCATTCAGCAGTTGGTGAGTTACGAGTCCCATCTGTGTAAACATGTCTTTATTTTATTTTATTTATTTTTTTTTCCGAGACAGGGTTTCTCTGTGTAGCCTTGGCTGTCCTAGACTCACTTTGTAGACCATGCTGGCCTCGAACTCACAGTGATCTGCCTGCCTCTGCCTCCCGAGTGCTGGGATTAAAGGCGCATGTCTTCATTTTCCATAAGCACTTGTACAGGTTTGCACGAGGTACCGAGGGTGGAAGATGGCTCATCTTACAAGGTTATATTCCTGTAGAATCTGGAGAAAGTCTGGTTTTGGAGAGTGTGAATATCAAACAAAACGTTTGCTTCATTTTAGCCCTTCTGAAGTGGTGGCTGGCATTCTAATCTGTGGGTTTTTAAAATATATTTTATTAATTTATTCATATTACATCTCAATTGTTAGCCCATCCCTTGTATCCTCCCATTCTTCTCTCCCTCCCATTTTCCCCTTACTCTTCTCCCCTATGACTGTGACTGAGGGGGACCTCCTCCCCCCTGTATATGCTCATAGGGTAACAAGTCTCTTCTTGGTAGCCTGCTATCCTTCCTCTGAGTGCCACCAGGCCTCCCCATCCAGGGGACGTGGTCAAATATGGGGCACCAGAGTTCATGCTAATCTATGGTTTTTACAACCGTGGGTTTCGTTCACATGCAGATGTAGCTGTCACGGTTGGTTATCATCTCTAAAAATGAGTTATGTGGGGCTGGAGAGATGGCTCAGTGGTTAAGAGCATGGCCTGCTCCCCCGAAGGACCTGGGTTCAATTCCCAGCACCCGCATGGCAGCTCACAACTGTCTTTGACTCCAAGATCTGACACCTTCACACCAGCACACATAAATTAAATAAAATATATTTTTTAATTGAGTTATGTGTTGGAGACTTAGAATTGTAATCTTTTTTCCTTGTCAATAAAGCAGTCAAGGAAAGAAATACCCACAATTAATTACAAAATAGAAAGAGTAAAGAAGGAAGGAAGAAGGCAGGCGTTCATTCCCAGAGCACACAGGAGTAGGTCTCTCAGTTATCTGACTTTTAAGGGTGCATAGCAACAATGTGGGACAAGAGAGATTCTTAGTTTCCAAAGAAGATTGTGGTTTTGTGATAGAAGAGATCCGGAGCACCGTCAAATGCTGAAGGGAGTGGCCCAGGAGAAGACAGCAAGAGCAACGGACGATGTATCAAACAGCTAGATCCAAGTACAGCATCTCTCAAAGAGGAATAGATGTGGGGGCTGGGGCTTTGTCCAAGAAGGAAAGCTTTCCTTAGGGGAAACAGAGCAGGCAGGGAAGAGGGTCCAAATATCACAAAGCTGATCCCCAAGGTACCATGCCATCCAAGAGCCCGTCCAAGGCTATACGACAGCCTGGAGAGAGTGTTCAAGGCCCAGATCCAGGACACATTGGGTCAGAGACTGCTGTGGGTTTATCATGCTATGGTTTTAGATATGCCAGCCTTCAGTAAACATTTTTAGAGTGAATCCAATGCCAGAACCCTGTGACTGATGCCACTCTCTTTTGGGTGGCATTTAAGGGATCTATTTCTAAATCACACATCTTCCACAGAGTCATACCTTGGTACCGATAGGGAACTGGTTCCAAGACCTTCACTGGATACCTAAATCAAGTTTCATAGTGTTTATATGTAGCATGTGCACATCCTCCTGTGTGTTTGAAGTCCCCTCCAGATTGTTTCTAGCACCTAGTACAATGGAACCATATAGACAGTTGTTACATGGCATTAGCTGCTCTAGGGACTAGTGACAAGAGCAAGCCTATGCCTGCTCCCTCCCGGTGGTCTGTTATAGGCTGGCTGTGCAGCCCACACCAGTAACAATGGAACAAGTTCTCAGAACTTTTTATTTTCTTCTTTGTGTTGCTGGAAGTCAAATCCAGAGATTCACACATGCTTGGCAAGCTCTCCATCCCTGAGCCATAGCCATATCTGCATCCACAGATATGGAGGGTCAGTTGTACATAATGTATAGTATCCTGCATTTATAAAGTAAGGTAAACAGAGTAGATATTGCAACACAATGGTTTTTTTTTTTTTCTTACTGTTTTGTTTTGTTGTCCTCCTGAACCCAGGGCCTGGCCCTCTGTTACCCTTGCTCTCTGTAATTTTGAGTTTTAGAAATGCCTTCCCTGTCATAGCACCTTTAGACTTATTTATTTATTTATTATTATTATTCCCTGAAACAACATGGAACTCTTTCTGACAGAAAATGAGAAAAACGTGTTTCTGTTCTGCCCTTCACTGCTATTATAAACCAAGTGGGGACAATGTCATGACACTCAAGGTCTGCCTGAAGCACTTTCTTTCCTAGGCAGCTTGAAACCCCATTGAAACCCTGGGACATTAACCCCAAAGCTCACTGGTTTCGTGGCTCAGTCCACGAATAAGAATGTACCATCCTGTCTGCGCAGGGCCTCAGGGCCACCCAGAGTGTCAAAATCTGAGAACTTCACATGGAAATTCAATTTCATAACTTGTTGTCCATAACTGGAGATCTTCTGGGATTGTGGCAAGTTAGGTTGGTCAGACTCAGGGGATAATTTTGCATGAAGAATTTAAGTTAAAAAAAAAAAAAAAAAAAAAGACATGCGGGGAGCTAGAGAGAAGGCCTGGTGGTTAAGAGTATTTACTGATCTTATAGAGGACCCAGGTTCAATTTCCAGCACCCATGTTGGTGGCTCACCATTGCCTGTAACTCCAGTCCCAGAGGTTCTCTCGCCCTCTTATGGCGTCTATGAACACTACATAAAGTCGTGTAGGCAGGTGCACATGCCCATTAGTCAAATGAGTGAATGTTAGAAAAGGAATTTGTAGTCTTGAACTAGGAAAGCTGCAATCTAGTTCTTGCTTTAGCTTTGCATAAATAGCAAGGCGAGGCACCGGCACAGGGGGCAAGTAGCAGTCACAGCCAGAAAATGATATGAGAATTAACAACTCCACTTGTTCTGGCTGTTCTAAAAGGCCAGGCACATTCTAAGCACTTAGAGTACATTAGCCTTAACCCTCAGAGTCATACAGAAAGAACTGCTGTCTTCTCCGTCACAGATAAGGAAAATGAGGCATGAAGGTGGCTAAAGCGATTGGCTAATTAAGGAAAGAGATAAAGCCAGAACTGGACCCCGGTTTGGACCAAGCGTTGATCAGGCTCCTTTGACCTCCCAGCTGCTCCCTGAACAGGTCCCTTCCTGAGGCTCGGTGCAGGGTTTTTCTGGCCCTGGTTCCCAATCTTTGTGGTTATGGCTGTGCCCCTCCATCCTGGGCATCTCTAAAAGGAGTCCCTTGTGAACTTGGACAAGCCACTGTGGTTTAAAGTGCTCACGCAGTGAAATTCGTAAGAGCTGGACTTTGGCACGTCAGCGTGATGTCATCGGTTTGGCTTCCCCTCTGACAGTGACCATCTTCCATAAGCTGCCTCTGCACCCAGCTACTTATGCAACCCATGTCTGCCATGAAGAGGGGCTGGGGTGACCTGCCTGGGCCAGGGGTCTGCCATGGCCTGGCTGGTCAGAGTAAGTGTTACTCCACAGTCATTCACTCTTTTTGCACCACCCCCGCCCCATGTTTTCAGGAAGGTGCCTTTGCGTTGGTCTTCAAGAGCATCCACTACCCAGGAGAAGCCGTGGCCACAAGGTAAGGCAAGTGCATGCATGGGTGCTTTCAGGAACAAGCAAATAAATAAGATCAAATTATTTAGCTTGGGACACCAGGAAGCTTAGGGGTTCTTGTAAACTGCCAAGTGCTTGTTGGATCTAAAGGATCTCCTCACCGGTCGCTGAGGCCCAGACATTTCACCACAGTGCGCTAGAGCTCTTGTTTGTGTATTTATGGTTTTTGTTTTTTTTTTTTTTTGTTTTTTTTTTAATGCAGGATTTTTCTGTGTAGCTCTGGCTGTCCTAGACTCACTTCGTAGACCAGACTCACAGCAATCTGTCCACTTCTGCGTCCTGAGTGCTAGGTTAAAAGCATGTGCCACCGTGCCCAGCTGAGCTCCTGTTATTAAAAGGAGAAACATAAAGTTGGATTTTTAAAATGTAAAATCTCCAGATTTTTAGAAGTTGACAACAAATTAATGTTTAAAAAAAAAAAGTGCTACGCTGGGCATGGTGGTGCAGGCCTTTAATCCCTGAACTCGAGAGGCAGAGGCAGCTGGATCTCTGAGTTCAAAGCCAGCCTGGTCTACAGACTGAGTTCCACGACAGCCAGGGTTACACAGAGAGACCCTGTCTTGGAGGGAAAAAAGTCCTTAATGTTTCCTAGATGCTTGTTCCAGAGCATGGAGAAGGGCAGAGAGTGGCACTGCTCTGTAGTGGAGGCTGGGAAGGCCGCTGTACCCAGGAGCCTGAGAATGATGCAGGTGTCAACCCAGGAAAGGCAGGAAGTAGTAAGTGGTTCCCTGGCAGCAGGACCAACGTAGGGAAAGATGAGCAGCCTGGAGGAAGTGTGGTGCTCCGGCCTTCCTGTTTGGGTGTATGTGGCAGAGTAAGGGGCCATACGTAGGACCTCCAGGCCCCATGTGTGTTTACTGATACCTGCTGTAGGCTGGGCTTGGGGACAGCAGTGAATCAAGTGGCTTTAGACACTGCCCCATGACCTTGATGGGGGTGGGTGGGGGGCTTGGGGGGGGGCCTCTGGTGGAAGCCCAGCCCAGCCTTGGTGCCCTGTGGCTGCTGGTTTTATTCTAAAGGTACAAAGGAGCCGTTTAGAATGTATATCTGGCCCTCAGAGACCTGAATAGAGTGAGCAAGACTGTCCTTTGGAGATTGTCACAATATATACCCAGAAAATCAGATGACTTGGTCATAATCTTCTTCTTTTTCTTTTTAACTTGGGACTGGGACTAATTCATCATTTGAAATGAATTTCATCAAATCATAAATTATAAAATACCCGTTGGTCCCTATCAAATTTAGAAGGTCCCTTTAAAATCTCATAATGTGGTATTATTGTTTAAAATGAGTGTGGTGTGAGAAAGCAATAAGGCTGGAATTTTCTAAATTGTCTGTGACGGATGTCTGGAGCGTCCATGCCGGCCCTTGGGACAGCTCAGGAGGCTTCTGTGTCTTAAAGCAGAGTTCAGTCTGAACAATAAGATCTGGGGAGCCTCTTACCCAGAGACTCAGACAGCCTTTGATGCTATTATTAATACTTAAACTCTCATTATTTGGGGGCATCTTGAAGCTACTCCTTTACTGGACCCAGAAGAAGGTCTCTGATTAGCTTCAGACAAAACAAAGGAGTGTACAAAGTAGTCAAGGCACTCAAAGCACCTTTTTTCTCAATCCTTCTGAACTTTGTCCCCTATTTCGAGAAACGAGAAGAGGGGTGTGAGTAAGTCAGTGCTCCAGAGAAGCGGGCATTGTTCCTAAAGAAGTAACTGGGGCCCGCCTGCCTGAGCCGGGCGGACACACTAACTGCTTGTGTGCATACAGACTAATACACATGTGGTCCGTAAGCACAGAGGTCTATAGTAGAAAGAAACTGGTTAAGACACCACATTAGCCCGCTCTACTGAAGTTAAATGTTTGAGCCAGCCCTCACTGGCCTTAATAGAGTAGAGTGCAGTCTTCTCCTGGTGTCTGTGGGAGTCCTTGAACTAAACCTTGTCCAGATACCAAAATCTTTTCAACACTCGGATCCCTTGTGTAAATTAGCACAGTGCAGTGCTTCATATAATGTCTGTATGCTCTCCCATCACCTCTAGATTGCGTTTGATACCTAATAAGGTGGAGATATCTTGTAAATAGCTGCCATATGCATTCCTTAGGGCGTGACAGACAAAAGCCTGTACAGGCTGATTACAAATCCAGCTTCTTGCATGTGTGTGTGAGCATGCGCGTGTGCATGTGTGTGTGAGTTATTACCAAGCATTTTACCTCACATCTCACACATGCAAGGCAGACACTGAGCTACTGAGCTGTATACCAAGCTCTGTTTGATTTTTGTTTTACTTATTTGTTTTTGAGACATGACCTTGCTAAGTTGTCCAGGGTGACCTTGAACTTAGTCTGTAACCCAAATAGAAACATACAGTCCTCTTTCCTCGGCCTTCTGAATAGGTGGGGTTACAGGCCTATGCCAGCAAGCTTGGCTTTCATGCATGTTTTCTATCTGTATTTTTAAAAAAAGATTTATTTATTTATTACATATACAGTGTTCTGCTTGCATGTACACCTGCTCACCAGAAGAGGGCATCAGATCTCACTATAGATGGTTGTGAGCCACCATATGGTTGCTGGGAATTGATCTCAGGACCTCTGGAAGAGCAGGCGGAGCTCTTAACCACTGAGCTATCTCTCCAGCTCCTCTATCTGCATTTTTCAACTGCTGGCTGAATCGTAGATGCCAACTGTATATACACAGCTGGTCTAGTGCTCATGGAGGCAAAGAACTTGGCTATGCAAAAGGAGGCACAAAATGGGGTTCCCCAGCAAACACTCCTGATCTGGGGGTTCACAAGAAATAAAGGCTATGGTGTAAAAGCCCAGAGTGCCCCTGATTGCACCAGGCCCTTCTCCAATGGTAAATGTCTAGCCCCTGAGACCTATCCATGTGGGTTAGTTGCTTGTGGGGATTTAGGGAACCAGGAGCCCAGGGTTCTCAAAAAAGTGGGAAGCATGTTACCAGGCTAATTGGTCGGGTACTTGGATGAGTGAGTGAGCTAACATCTGCATGCCAGTCTGTTGGTCCCTGCTCCAAACCTGGAGGACATTGTCTCATGGTCAAGACATCCTTTCTGTGTGACCTGAGCACAGCCGTTTGCTCCAGGGACAGGACTGGATTTGGAGGCTAGGAGACATCTCACCTGGGGTCTCAAAGGTGACGGGTCACTTGATTTCTTCTTCTTCTCCTCCTCCTCCTCCTCCTCCTCCTTCCTGCAGGAGAGGCAGCCCACTGCTCATTGGAGTACGAAGCAAATACAAACTGTCCACAGAGCAGATCCCCATCTTATATCGGACATGTGAGTTTCCTGGGTACATTAGCAGTCAGCTAGGTGCTGCAGGATAGCTGTCCCCTTGCAGCCAGCTCTGCTTGGAGACAGATGGACCATCACCTCCCAGCTGCCACATGGCTCTGGGCTTCAAAGATGTTCCTGCAATGGAGATTCAGCTCCGTCTTTTAAAAAAGCATCTCATTGTGAATATTTTGAGACCTGCATAGAAATAGAGAGTAGCAGGCAGCTGGGGAGCATGCTAACTGTGCCCTGATTGGAGTTTCTTCCTTTTGTTTTCGTTTGCATTGCTCTCCCACTGTAGCCATTTAAATGCTCTTTCAGCGCGACTGGGCTATTTGAGGAGCTTTTACGTGATTTGGCTGGCACAGCCTTAGCTAAAAATTGCAGATTTCTCCCACACACTATTCAAAAGAGGAAAATGGGTTCCTTGCCACGTGTTATGCAAACAGAGCAGCCTGCTGAGATTTGCAACCCATCCCTTCGTTTACTAGGCAATATTGAGACTGTGAAGACTGTCTGTAAGACTAGGATGAAGAGACTGGACAGCTCCACCTGCCTGCATGCTGTGGGCGATAAAGCTGTGGAATTCTTCTTTGCTTCTGATGCCAGGTAGCTAAATGTTCTCCATGTTTTCATGGGTTTGTGTAATTAAAAAATAGCTATCTGAATGCTGTGTGTGTGTGTGTGTGTGTGTGTGTGTGTGTGTTTGTGTGTGTGTGCGTGCATGCGTGTGCGTGCATACACACTTGGAGAATGTATGGAGGCCAGAGGGCAAACTTGTAGGATTTAGTTTTCTCCTTCTACTCTGTGGGGCCCAAGGATTGAACTTAGGTTGTCAGGTTTAGTGGCAAGCACCACTGAGCCATCTCACCAGCCCAAGTTAATACATGTTAGAGCGATACAGGCCCAGAAAGAGAATAGTTAGGGTAGGGGAAGAAAAAAAGAATAGAGAAGGGGAGTGAGGGAAAATTAAATAACTACTGTTTTTTGAGAACAGATGTTGGTCCCTGTAAGTGTGCCTGGGTGTTGTAATTTGCTGAAGTTCTTATTTCAAAGAAATACTTGCAACCATGGAGCTCTCTTACTTTATAGTCAGTGACATAGGAAAAGGTGTCTCTAAAATTAGAAGAGCCACGGATGCCTGAAGGAAGATGAAATGGTGTCCATAGCGATATACTTATACACTTTTAAGGCCCACTGACAAGCTGTGAGGCCTAATACTGGCAGCTTCCCAGAAAATAAAGATGTAGGAATCTTGCATCACAGCAGTCATCATTACGCTATTAGCAGCCCAGGCAGGGACCGAGCCTACCTTGTCCCTTCTAGTAGCTCCTCAAATGACTAAGCACCGCAGTCAACACAGGAATTTTGGGTACATTAGCACACACCAAAAAAGAGGAAAACAAAAGTGGCCCTCAAAGACATGAAGACAGATGAAGATCCCCTGGGGCAAGAGCAGCCTGTCCTATCACAGAGTCAGTGCCCTGCTCTGGCCTGGGTGAAGGTACAGCCACCAGGTCCTGTTTTACAGAGGAGGAACTGGGCAGGGTTCAGGGATGTTACTAAGTATCCTTGAGGCCCAGGACTAATGAAAGATGAAGGTGAGCTGGCTACTGGACTAAGGGTCTTAAAGGCTGTTAATAGATTACTGTATAGTCAGGCTGAGGTGGTGCGTGCCTTTAATCCCAGCACTTGGGAGGCAGAGGCAGGAGGATCTCTGTGAGTTCAAGACCAGCCTGGTGGTCTACCTAGCGAGTTCCAGGACAACTAGACAGCTAGTTTTAAAAGTCAAATGCTGAGTGAGCGAGCAAGATGGCTCAGTGGGTACAAACCCTTGTAGCCAAGATGGTCCTCAGATCCTCACGATGGAAGGAGAGAACTGACTCCTGTAAGTTACGCTCTGACCTCTACACACATGCTGTACCACTGCTTCTGCCCACCCCCTCATGACTAAACATAAACCTTAAAATTTTTAAAGCCAGTGCTTATTTCTTTCCCTTTATTATCAGAATAGTGTATGTTTTTCCAACCCTATCCAAAGGTGGCATGGTTTTTGTGTCTTATTTGAAGAAACCAATTATAAAAAGACATGCATGAGGTTGCCTGGGGGGAAATTTGAACACATTAGCTATTTGATGATTTGAAGATGAATTGTTTGAAGGGAATGTCGGTTTTTATAATAGGTTAAAATTCAGCCCCTCAGTTTTTTAGAGCTATGAGGTAGAAATGTTTACTGAAGAAATGGTGTATTTTCATACATTCTATAATAATTCTGGGAAAAGAACGGTACAGAGGATAATGGAAGGACTGACCTATGAGTCTTTTTACTGAAATGTCATTGTCATGCCTAAAATGATAAGGATCCCATGCTTGACAAAAAGCAAGTTGTTGCTGATTTGTAACTTTTAAGGGTGAAACGTGACCTTTGACGTCTCTTTTCTTCCTTCCAGTGCCATCATAGAACATACCAACCGAGTCATCTTCTTAGAAGATGATGACATCGCCGCAGTGGCTGATGGGAAACTCTCCATTCACAGAGTCAAGCGCTCAGCTAGTGATGACCCCTCTCGAGCCATCCAGACCTTGCAGATGGAACTACAGCAAATAATGAAAGGCAGGTGTCCTCCAAGATCCCTGTATAGTTGCCTTGAACAGCAGGTGCTCTTGGGGGCCAGAGGATGGAGGGGGCCCATGACTCCCCAAAGCTGCAGGGTCTAATGTGTAAATTGGAGATGGTCACTATGTCTGACCCACTTTCATCTGACTCATTTCCATAGCATCAGACAAGAAAACACCCACAGATACTCTTTAAAATCTTGCGGGGAAGGCTGGGCGTGGTGGCGCACATCTTTAATCCCAGCACTTGGGAGGCAGAGGTAGACAGATTACTGTGAGTTTGAAGCCAGCCTGGTCTACAAAGCGAGTCCAGGACAGCCAAGGCTACACAGAGAAACCCAGTCTCAAAAAAAAAAAAAAAAAAAGAAAAACCTTGCAGGAAGAGGGGGTAGATTTATGGGTAGGTAATACTAACACCGTGGTTAAGCTGCAAAAATGTATCTAAATTAAGGTACTTACCTTGTTAATGCTTTCCTGACCAGGTAACTTCAGTGCATTTATGCAGAAGGAGATCTTCGAGCAGCCAGAATCAGTTTTTAATACCATGAGAGGTCGGGTGAATTTTGAGACCAACACAGGTAGTCACCACTCCCAGTAGGAAGCCCTTGTCCGTGTCCTGCTCCATTGAGTGCAATTATATGCAGACTTAACATCAATACCCTGCCTCGTGTCCTGCAGTGCTCCTGGGTGGCTTGAAGGACCATCTGAAGGAGATTCGGCGATGCCGAAGGCTCATCGTGATTGGCTGTGGAACCAGCTATCATGCAGCTGTGGCTGTAAGTGCACCACACCAGACCTTGGGTAGTCCTGGGAAATTAACAGCAGTCAAAATGAAGATGCTGGTCGTGATGCACCGGCCTCTGAACTTGACCAAGTCCTTGTACCCATTCCCGTGAGCCAGCTTGAGAAGTGCACTCAGCCCTTTTCTTCTGGAAAGATGGCCTGCGAGCGGCTGAAGTTCCCACACCACTGGGACAGCAAGGCACCATGTCACAAGCCTTCGAGGCCCAGGTGCCCTTGCGTTCCCATCAAGGCCCCTCACTGACTTCAGTCTCCATTCTTTTTGGCTTCAGACACGGCAAGTTTTAGAGGAACTAACCGAGCTCCCTGTGATGGTTGAACTTGCCAGTGACTTTCTGGACAGGAACACACCTGTGTTCAGGGATGATGTCTGCTTTTTCATAAGCCAGTCAGGTAAGGGAGATGGGCAGCATGACCAGGTCTCAACTGGCTCATCTCCGAGCTCTCTTCTCTATACGCCACTGTCTCTTCTTTCAATGAGTCCTCTGTGTGTCTGCCGTGGGCCACACATGCTCCCATGCACTGGGTCATTTAAACTAAAAGCACCTGCCACGGGACTGGGCGTGAGTGGCGCACACCTTTAATCCTAGCACTTGGGAGACAGAGGCAAGTGGACCTCTGTGAGTTCAAGGCCAACCTAGTCTACAAAGTAAGTCTAGGACTGGCGCATACCTTTAATCCCAGCACTTGGGAGACAGAGGCAAGTGGACCTCTGTGAGTTCAAGGCCAACCTAGTCTACAAAGTAAGTCTAGGACAGCCAGGGCTATTATACAGAGAAACCCTGTCTCCAAACTAACTAACTAACTAAATAAAATATAAATAAAGCATCTGCCACTATCAACACTGTATAGTGTTGTGTGACTTTCCCTGGGGAAATAAGATCAAGCATGTTCTCACCCCACATAGGTCACCAGCGGCAGACCAAAGAAAGGATTCCACCCAAGGCTAGCTTAGTGAGCTAGTGAGGTTACTGAGGTCACTACAGAAGAAGCATGGATGACTTAAAGGAGCCGCATAGCCCTCTCCAGCATGGGTGATGTCCCACAAAAGTTGCATCCATGGAGCTCCCTGTGAGAGAAGTTGGCCTGGTCCAAGAGTCTCTGCCCTGTGGCTTCCCCTGCCATTCTAAGCCTTCTAGCACTTCCAAAAACACTGACCAATGTCCTCCTAAATGTTTTCTGCACTTGATTTAGAAGAGGAAGGAATAAATCTCAATTCTACTGAGTTGAGAGTCACGTCTTTATAGTTAGGCAGCAGTGGGCTCTGTGTTCAAGGAAAGACATAATTCTGATTGAGGGGGAGTGTTTTCCCTTGGGTCATCCATGTGTGCAATTCACCTGTCTCCTTCTCCTCTGAATCATCCAGAAGCTGGTGCCAATCCCAAACATCATGTCATCTGTCTCCACAGATAATTCAGAATGTGAGACAAAGATGATAATGTCTTAATCATTAATGCCATTCTCACAACTAAAAAATTGGCCGCGCTATTCTAATATCATAGGGGGCTTTTTTTTTTTTTTAGTTCATGAATCTTTAGGGAAAGTAACAGAAAAACAGATCGGTTTCATGTGAAAACCATGCAGTGGCGGTCCACTGGTCTCTGTACAGACATATTCAGTTTTTAAAAGCTACCACACTCAGAGACCAAGGCCGACACAGGTAGTACCACCTTTCTCCTTTTCCGCCCACCCTCTCTGATGCTGACTGAAGAATCCCATGCAGTAAATAAACCCAGAGATCTAAGAGAAAAGGGGAGAGGGGAGCTAGACCATCTGGAAGCACTTGATGACACCAGTTTTGGGGACAGGTCAGCAACTAAGTTGAGCACCACCACGAGCAGTCCCCTCATAAATGGAACCATTAGAGGGTTGGGAACTCACTGGGTTTGATTTTATGTTCGGCCTCATATTGCTTTGAGCTTCTTTAAAATTGACAAATAGGGAGCTGGTGCTGGCTTATGCATAAAACTATTGCGGTGGCCTAATCAGAACAACTATTTAAGTCCATCCTGGGAGGTTGCAGGAAGTGTTTCCTTCCAGCAGGCTCTATTTGAGAAGCATCATGTGAGCGGTCTTGCTTTTCAATGTTTAAACCTCAGCAAGTCCTAGCCAAGCAGCGTGAAGTCCTAGACGGGCATTCAGAGCCAGCTGCAAGGCCTGGATGGCGATAAGGAGTTGCGAGGCCCCTATGGAGTTGACGTGAAGGTTCAAAGAAACAGGGGCTATGAAAGTGCTTGTTACGTAACTAGTAATGAGATTCAATCCAAGAAACAGCAGGAAAGATGTTGAACCTGTGCTTTCTTTTCCAATCTCAAGCAGGAGGAGTAGGGGTGAATGAGGAGGAAGGGAGTAGGGGAGAAGAGGGCGATAGCTAGCCTAGCACCTGCACTTGCGCATGCTCACTGACAGCATCCCCCTACCCCCCGCCCCACCCCCTTCTGTAGGTGAGACTGCAGACACGCTGCTGGCACTGCGATACTGTAAGGACCGAGGGGCGCTGACTGTGGGCATCACCAACACCGTGGGCAGCTCCATCTCCCGGGAAACCGACTGTGGTGTCCATATCAACGCAGGGCCAGAGATCGGGGTGGCCAGCACCAAGGTACAAGTTATTTGTTGTGGGTGGTGGCGTGGAGAGATAGGTGCTCTTGAGGTTGCACCTGGCTCTTCTCCCCTCCTCTTCTCTCCCCTCCCTTCCTCTCATCTTTCATTGTCATTAGCTCTGTTTCCTATCTTTGTTCGTGCGTGCGTGTTGTTTAGCTCTCCTATCTCCTTAAGCACCTTTGAGACAGCGGTCTAAAGTCTTCTGGGCTCCCGCTTTGTCTTCAGGCTTACACCAGCCAGTTCATCTCTCTGGTGATGTTTGCTCTGATGATGTCTGAAGACCGAATTTCTCTACAGAACAGGAGGCAGGAGATCATTCGGGGCCTCAGATCTTTACCTGGTAAGTCCCAGAAAATGGCTTTCTGTATTTCCAAAATCCACTGAGCTCCTTTGGGCCGCTTTCTTCCTTTACTCTCTTGTAAAGAATGCTGTCCATGACTCTCTCCTTCTACCTAAGGATAAATCCTACTCCTCCCACGACCCCCACCCCCACCCCCACCCCACCCTACCTCTCCCAGTAATCCCTCAGCCTGCCCATCAAATGCTGCTAGGCCAAGATTTAAAGATCTTCAGCAAGTGCCGGGACCTTTGCACCTGATCTCATCCTTCTCCCTCCTCTCCCAACTGCCTCAGCCCCTATGTAGCAAGCTGCCCTGCCCTTGGGGGCAGATGTTTACCTTAAAATGAACAAAGTTAGAGCCGTTCAAAGGAAACAAACAATGGTACTTGCTGCCAGTGATAAAGGTCAGCTTTTCAATCACCATGAAGAATTTGGAAAACCTGTCTGTACCTAACCAAATTTGAAGCTTTTTTTTTTTAACTAAGAAGTTGGTGATTTTAACAAGGTGATTTGTAAAATAAATTTTGTAACTAAATGTGTCCATTTTTAGATTTGCTTAGGCCTGGGCCTTTGCATGATGTCATCAAATTGTGTGAAAGAGCCATTTAAAGGCAAAGCAGGCCAAATGTAACAAAGTAGAGAAACTTCTTCTGAATGTTTCAGATTCCACACTTGCCAATCCGGGGTTTCAAGAAACTATTGCTTCTTGTCTGATGCAGAATCAAAGAACATCCCCAAGTGTTTGAAGACGTTTGGTTACATACTCCAATAATAGTGACAAAGAAACCTCAATAGGTTAAATGCAGAAAGAGATATGGTGTCAACTCTTTTTCTAAAGTCAGACATTAAAAAGATACATAAAGATGTTGGTCTGAGGAGACCACTCAATAGGTAAGGGCTCTTGCTGCCTGGTCTGACATCCAGTTTCACCCCCAAGCCCAGGTGGTATAAGAAAAACTGACTCCTGCAAGCTGTTTTCCAACTTCCATGCACTTGATATTTGCACATTCTCTCTCACTTGTGGCGCACACACATAAATACATCTAATAAAAAACTTCTCTATCTGTGTCTCTGTCTCTGTCTCTCTCTTACTGTTGTTTTATTCGAGATAGGGTTTTTCTGTGTAACAGCCCCGGGTGTCCTGGAACTCATTTTGTAGATCAGACTAGCCTTGAGTACACAGAGCACACCCGTCTCTGCCTACCAAGTGCTGGATGCAAGGAGAAAAATTAAAAATAGCTGGGCATGGTGGCACACTCCTTTAATCCCAGCACTTGAGAGGCAGACAGATTTCTATGAGTTCGAGTCCAGTCTACTGGTCTACAAAGTGAATCTAGGACAGCTAGGACTTGTTACACAGAGAAACCCCTGTCTCAAAAAGACAAAAATAATTGCTGGGCATGGCGGCGCTGAGGTAGGTGGATCTCTGTGAGTTAGAGGCCAACCTGGTCTATAAAGTGAGTCCAGAACAGCCAGGGCTGTTACACAGACGAACCTTGTCTCAAAAAAGAAAGAAAGAAGCCAAAAAAGTTAAAAAATAAGTGAAAATAAATAAAACGATTAAAAAGATGTCCAACAATATTAAAAGGACCAGAACCAGGAAAAAAAAAAAAAAAAAACCACCCAAGACCAAGTTCTTAGCACAAAGGAGATTTACTTGCCCCAGAGGGACAAAAGCAGGCGACAGAGGATGAGGGAAAGGAACAAGGAAGAGGGGGAAAGAATTCCTCTCCCAACTCCCCACCCCTAGGGACACAGTATGGCCTCTAGATGGAGAGGAGACAGACATAGCCTATAGGCAAATGGCAGTTTATACAGGGAAAAGGGGAAATCCTGTGCTAGGATGAGTTGGTTTGTTTTGATTGGGCATGTTAATTAGGGCAGCCAAAGGGGGCTTTTGACTCCTGGGCTTCAATACTTTGATAGCTGGACCTTAGTAGTGGGGGGTGGGGTGGGGAGTGGTAAAACAAGGGAATGGAGAGGGAATGGGGGAAGGGCAAGGCCTGCCAGAGCCGTGTTTGCCATGCTTGGATCTTCTGGAGCCCTTCAAATCCCATTCTTCTTCCTCATTTTTTTTCAGAAATGTATCATTATAAGCTTTATTATTTTTTCTAATAAATGAAACAGCATTCTAGAATTTTTAAATTATTGTTTTCTTTCTTTCCTCCTCCCCTTCCTTCTCCTTCTTTCTCTGTTCTTGTTGTTTGTTTGTTTGTTTGTTTGGAGACATGGTCTCACTGTGTAGCTCTGGCTGTCAATGGAACTCACCATGTAGACCAGGCTGGCCTTGAACTCAGGGACCCATCTGTCTCTGCCTTTTGAGTGCTGGGATTAAAAGCATGCCCCACCACACTCAGCTGATTAGTGTTATTTTTTCAAATCCAATGAATACTGAGAGCTGTAAGTCACAAGAGCAAAGGCTCTTCAGGGAGACAAGAATTTGTAAGGGTATAAAGGGACCAGGAAGTTGGATTGCAACAGGTCTGACTTAACACTGGCTTGGCCTTGGGACCCAGCCTGGGGCGAGGGACTGAGGAGTGACTTTGGAATCTCAGTCCGGTGTCTTCCCAGGGGGGTGATTTCATCCCTCTGGCTCTTGGCTCACTTCCTGTAACATAGAACTAGAGATGGGAGCTTATAGCCCTGCCATATAGACATTCCCCAAGCATACACATACTGGAACTGCCAAGCCCGACAAGTTCCTGGCCAGTATGGCCAGTATGCAGACCTCAGTGTAAAGCCCATCATAATAGTGCGTGGAAGGGAGCAGAGGCTCCGGAACAGGGTAGCTTTCGAAGGCTTGTTAACAGCTGGTGGTTTTCCTTCTGAACACTTGGAAGTCAAAATGACTGCCCCTCTCTCTTCCTTCTCTCTTTGCCTTGCTCAGAGCTTATCAAAGAAGTGTTGTCTCTGGATGAAAAGATCCATGACCTGGCCCTGGAGCTCTACACACAGAGGTCTCTCCTGGTTATGGGACGGGGATATAACTATGCCACGTGCCTGGAAGGAGCCTTGGTGAGTCCTTCTCTCTCCGCCGCCGCCGGCGGCTCACTGCGCATCCTCCGAGGACAACATGAAGGCAGGCTTAGGAGATACTGCATGGAGGGTTGGGAGGGAAGGGTTTGCAAATCCACCGGGCTCCTTCATGAGCCTGCACTGGAGGCTGGCTCTTAGGCTGGTGTCACAGAAATAAGTGAAGTGGGCATCTGTCCCCAGGGAGTTCTCCCGTCTACCAGGGAGAAGGAAACAAGACATTGTTGGGCAAAGCTCCTTGAAGTGCTTAGTGTATGAGAATTTGTATGTAAAAAAGGCTGGTGTGTGCTTGGGATCCCAGCACTGGGGAGGTATCGACACTAGGATCTCCGGGGCTCCATGGTTAGCCAGTCTAGTTTAATTTGGGGACCAGTGTGAATGCCAGGGTCCAGTGAAGACCATGTCTCAAAAACAAAACAAAACAAACAAACAAACAAACAAAAAAAACCAACAAAGTGGATGGCTCTTGAGGAATGACTCCGAGGAACACACACACCCTAGAACTAAACCAGATTCAGAGCCACTACCACAAGCAGCCTCTGGGGAAAGAATTTTGGTCGTTAAAACTTTCAAGGTCACTATTGATCTTCCGGTGACCCTCAAACTTCCAAAGCAGGCAGAGCTTGCATTCATATTTCCACATCAAGGAGCCTGAATTTTATTTTATTTTTTAATTGATGACTAGCCATTTTGTCTGGTGACAATAGATTACCAGTGCGAGAGAAGGCTGACAGGGCTGAGGCAAGGTTCTGGAAGTGTAAAGCTGCTGAAGGCTGGCAAAGCTGAGTCTAAGCTTGCACACTTCTCGCTGTTAGTTTACTGTGTATAAATCAGAAAGCTCATGCAAGGCAAAAGGGATCCTGTGTCCCAGATGAGACGGCACTGTGGACCACGACAGTCGTAGCAGGCGTCTTTGGCTCCCCTGCTTGTCATACCCAGTCAGTAGATGCATGGCAGGTGGTTGTGGCTGGGAGTACACTGACCACTGAGTTCACCAACTTTGAACATAGGCAGATTAACTCTTTCCTCTCGTTACAGAATCATTGTAAAGGCTATGACCAAGGATCCCAATGAGCCCCACATGCTGGGATAGATACCCAGGTCAAGGTGTCAATGGCGCTCTCCCAGAACCATTTGTTCAGTGTTCCAGAAGCTTTTCCAGACATCCTTTTAAATTCGTGTGGAGGCTTTCTTACATAGGTTTCATTGATTTAGTCCTTGGCCACTGCTGATGAGCTTAGCCTCAACCGGAGCCTACTTGGCACAGATGAGTTGTTTGTTGTAAACTTGAAAACCCCAGCTCTCTACCCCTGCATTGTTCCAGATAGTAGAGAGCTGTCCGGTAGCTATCAGTAACATGGAAAGACGCCTCTCAGAGTGAACATTGTAAGGATTTTAGGGACTACGTGCTAAATAATAAAAGGGACAGAAGCCAAGCATAGGAGTCAGTTTACTTTCCTCCTTGCTGAGACAAAATACTGACAAAAGCAACTTGAGGAAGCAAGGCTATATTTTGGCTCACAGTTTGAAGGACAGACAGTCTGTCATGGGAGAGAAGGCACGAGATAGCTGGTTGCACTGTCCACAGTCAGGGACCAGAGACCAGATGGACACAGGTGTTCAGCTTACTTTCTGTTTTTTATTCTTTCCAGGGCCCCAGCCCATAAAACAATTTCACCCACACTTAGGGTGGGTCTCCTCTGTTAACCCAACCTACTCCACCCAGGACTTTAAATCCCGCCAAGTTGACTATAAAGATTAACTCCTGGTGCATTTTACACCATCAGTCAGCCCTTGCACTGTGAGCTCAGGTCACATGCAAGAGTCTGACTGCTGCCTAAGGAACAGAGTAGAGTGCCGGGCACCAAAGGGAACAGAAGAGGCACTGACTGCCTGGAGTGAGCTTTCAGTTTCTTGACAGTTCTGCTCTCTGGCTTGTGGGGGTCAGCTGCGGTGGCGGCAAAGCATGGCTGATGAAAGATGCACATTCAACTGCAGTCTCCACGTTGGTCTTTGAGGAAAGAAAGGAGTGTTTAGGGTTGCTGCTGGCACAAGTCAATGGCCCCTGTGTGGTCACTTGGAGGCCAGCACACCAGCTGTCTGTGGTTTCCAAGGAGGAGTCTCATTCTTCACAGGGTTTGCCTGACCCAAATAACTAGCTTTTAGACACTCGGAGGAATATTTTCTTTAGCATTCTCATCAGGGAAATGATGAAGACTTGATGGTAAAATGAGTGATGATGAATCTACCTGAACAAAGGGGAAAAAAATTTAAGTAGCCCCCAGTGTAGGAATTTCCTGAATAGGCCAATCTAAGCAACTGAATAAATGTGATTAAGGATCTAAAATTGGGAGAGTGGCTACCAGCAAACTGAATAAGAGCATATCTAAGCATAATACAATGCCTCCATTATCTGTGGTAACTGGGGTGTAGCTTGCCAAGTGGGTGGAGGCTGAGGTGAAGGCAAACTAGACGGAGTGGACGGCTAGAAGTGGAACTGAAGAGAGGTGTCACTGTTGTGCCTGAGGGCTGAAAGGTTGCCGTCTGGGCTTTGTTCCGTTCTCTGGGCAGCAACCCATTCTCTCTCCTGGCCCAGAGCATCCTTTGCTGCTGTTGACCCATCTAGGCACCCATCGGTCTGGAGACCTTCAGCCCCTTACCCTCTAGAGTAAAGGCCCTCTCCCAGCTTCCCTCTGTCCTTCTGTTTTCTCCGTTACAGCCCCCCTACCTTCCCAGTATGACATTGCTCTCCCCTTGTGTCTCCATAGAAAATTAAAGAGATAACCTACATGCACTCAGAAGGGATCCTGGCCGGAGAGCTGAAGCACGGGCCCCTGGCATTAATTGACAAACAGATGCCGGTCATCATGGTCATCATGAAGGACCCTTGCTTTGCCAAATGCCAGAATGCCTTGCAGCAGGTCACTGCCCGCCAGGTGAGGGCTCTCCTGTTCCGTACCACACATGCCCATGTCGCCCACTGCCGTCATCACAAGCTGCTGTCTGTGGGTGTGCCCACACTCTGTCCCGTCCCCTGCTTGTTTACACTTATATTTTACACGTACGTGCCATGGCAGGTGCATGGAAATCAGAGGACAACTTGCAGGCATCAGTTGTGTCCTTCTATCATGCTGGTTCTGGGGCTGGGACTCAGGGCTTCAGGCTTGTTGGCACTGACATATCCACTAAGTCGTCTCACTAGCCCATTGGGCCCCTTCCGAGTACCATACACATCTGGTAGAGTACCAGTGAGCCGGAGATCATATTCCCTCACTCCCTAGTGAGGGCCAGTGGGCAGAGCTGACCTGGATCCTAGGGCTAGAGACAGAAGAGATGCTTCCAGGGCCGCATCCTAAGGGCGCGGTTTCCTCCCAAGGTTTCTGTAGTGGAATTCTGACGCTGACTCTGCAGAGTTAAGTCAGATTTCATAACGTAAGTAAGACCACTCTCCCATCCGAACCAACACATTAGGAACTAATGGGCACCCAAACCTCGGACTGGCTGCAAATTTGGGGCTTCTCCAAACCCATCAAGATCAGTAAGTCTCATAGAACCTAGGAAGGCACAATGTTCACTATTAAAGTGTTATAATGGATTCTAATGGGGCCTGCCCGAGAGAAGAGCGCCACGGTGTAACGGTCCCAGATGGGAAACCTCTGTGTCCTTGTAGTGAGTCCCCCACCAGGTTCAATTGATGTGTACCACCAAGTAGCTCCCTTGAGCTCCTTCAAGACTTTCCTTGGGAGCTGGGCATGGTGGCGCACGCCTTTAATCCCAGCACTTGGGAGGCAGAGGCAGGTGGATCGCTGTGAGTTCGAGGCCAGCCTGGTCTACAAAGTGAGTCTAGGACAGCCAAGGCTACACAGAGAAACCCTGTCTCAAAAAACAAAAAACAAAACAAAAGAAGACTTTCCTTGGGGTTTCCTTAAGCAGACACAGATGACTAAGTCATTGATCATGTGACAGAACTTGCTCTCCAGCCCTGCTTCTGTTCTTTATCTTTCCAGCATATCCGGTCCCCGTCTTGAATCCGAGTTACTGGATTAGCAATAAGCTCAAGGATAGTCCAAGAGGTCCAGTGTGGACAGTGGCACTTCTAATTGTCTAAAGTCTGAAGGCAGATTAGCTCCCTCCCAGGAACTAACCTGCCCCTTATATTACTCTCTGGCCTCATGGACATGGGAAGGCAGAGACCGTGTAGATGCATGAAGTCACAGGTAGACGAAATCCAGTAAGATGCTTAAGTCAGGCAAACTGCCACACCTATCTCAGCACCGCGGCGAGAGAGCTAGTGTAAAGACACAGTTGAGTCACTTCCAATGAAACCCTCGTGGCTTCCTATCAGACGACAGTGACCTCTCTCCCATTCTGCATCATGTGGCCCTTTTCCACATCCCATGGAGTTCCAGGTATTCTACCTGTCCTGATTCCCACTCAGGTCAAGCTCATTCTTTCCTCTAAGCCTTTGCATTGGCTCTTCCCATTGCTTTGGGGTGGGGCTTCTCACGCAAACAGCTTCATGGTCCAGTGTGAAGAGCTACATGACTCTTTCTGTGTAGCCAAGGCTGGCTTGAACTTGATATAGACCTACTGGGCTTTGCCCTCCCAAACTTTCTTAGTTACTGCTTGGTTACTCTGAAAAAACAACAACAACAAAAAATCTTGATAAGAGTAATTTAAGAGCTGGGTGCAGTGCTGCACACCTTTAATCCCAGCACTCAGGGAGGCAGAGGCAGGCAGATCTGTGTGAGTTCAAGGCCAGCCTGGTCCAGAACAGCCAAGGCTACACAAAGAAACCCTGTTTCAAAAAATTAAAAAAAAAAAAAAAAAAAAAAAGTAATTTAGGGATTTATTTGGACTCGTGGCTCAAGGATATAATCTTTCATGGAGGCAGGAGTTTGAGGAAGGAAGCAGCTAGTGAAACTTCATTTTCTGGCCCTCGATTTACTTTCTCTTTTCCACGCAGTCCAAGACCAAAGCCAAGGGTATGGTGCCACCCACTGTCAGAATGTGTTATCCCACCTCAATTAACATACTTTCGATAATCACTCACCGTTGTGCTTGGAGGCCTGTCTCCTAGGTCACTCTAAATCTGTTCAAGGTGACAGTCAGCGTTAACATCATGTAAGGCATCAATATCTCTCACTCATGCTTTACTGCCCCTGTGGCACTTATCCACGTGTTCATATCCATAATTGCACATTCAGTGACCACATATGCACTATTCATCTTGGTTCATGGTGTTATTTTTATCACTGGGTTATGAAGACCATTAGAGTTAGGAGTAGGTCAGGATTGACTTGGGAAGCCAGTCAACAAATGGATGCTGAATGATGATGGTACAGGGGGGCAGTCACCTGACCAGGAAAGGGGAAGAAATACACCAAGAAGCACCACACATTGTCCTATCCATGTGGCATGCTTATGACCTCACCGGTAAATCTAGCAAAGCCAAAGGATATCATCACTACAGTACTGCTGGCGCCAGAAACTGTGCTGGGTGCAGGAGAGGGTTTGCTTCCTTCAGAGACACAGTATTTTACGAGCCTCTCTCTGCTGTAGGGTCGTCCAATCATACTGTGTTCCAAGGATGACACTGAGAGTTCCAAGTTCGCATATAAAACTATTGAGCTGCCCCACACGGTGGACTGTCTCCAGGGCATCCTGAGCGTGGTCCCACTCCAACTTCTGTCCTTCCACCTGGCTGTCCTCCGAGGCTATGACGTAAGTCTAGAATTTGCATAAATACAGCAGAGACAAGGAACAAAAAGCTAAAGTTTCTCTTTTATCAATACATTTTTTTAATTGACACTTGTACACATTTATGGGGCACAGGGTACCATTTTAGTGCACAGATACAGAGTCATACAAGTATGTAATGGCAAAGTTGTTTTGTTTTGGTTTTTTTTTTTTTCTTTTTTCTTTTTTTTTTTTCTCAAGACAGGGTTTCTCTGTGTAGTCCTGCCTGTCGTGGATTCACTTTGTAGACCAGGCTGGCCTCAAATTCACTGCAATCCTCCTGGCTCTGTCTCCCAAGTGCTGGGATTAAAGGCCTCCACCTTTAATCCCACCCAGCCTTCCCTTTATTTTTTTTAAGTTTTTTGAGGCAGAGTTTCTCTTTGTAGCATTGGCTGGCCTGGACTTGCTTTGTAAACCAGGTTGGCCTTGAACTCACAGAGCTCCACCTGCCTCTGCTTCTCATAGTTCTGGGATTACAGGGGTGCACCACCTCACCCAGCTGCTTTTTTTGTTTTTTAAACGCATACTTGGATTAAATACTTATTGGAGAAATAATGTATACAAAGTAACTTTCATTTAAGGTTGTTTAGATTCCCCCAGGAACAGCAAAAATAAACCATTACCCAGAAGCAGTGTTGATTGATACAATTAATATCTTATTCAAGTCTTTTTTCTGTACATGCAAATTTTAAAAAACATTTTTCAAGTCAGCTCTGGTGAAGCACACTTGGAAGGCCAGCATTCAAGAGATCTGAAGCTGGTAAATTACAAATTTGAGGAACCCTGTGTCTACAGAGAGAGACTTAAATGCAAAAAATGAATAATATTGTATCAAAGTTAAAATTCTGTTTCTCTTTGTACTATTGTTTTTTTTTTTC
Source organism: Acomys russatus (assembly GCF_903995435.1). Lineage (NCBI taxonomy): Eukaryota > Metazoa > Chordata > Mammalia > Rodentia > Muridae > Acomys > Acomys russatus. The sequence goes on from NC_067161.1 coordinate 31,125,306, forward strand.
ATTCTTATGAACTTATGTGCAACATTTAATTGTTGTATAATATCCCATTGAAATCTTTATTTTTACATTTTTATTTATGTGCTTGTATGTGTGTGTATGTAACCATATGCCACATGCATACAGTACCCCCAGAAGCCAAAAAAGGCCATCAGATCCCTGAGGACCTATTGTTGCCGGGGGTTGTAAACCCCCTGATTTGGGAACCTACTCAGACAGACCCTCTGGTAGAGCAAAGCACTCTTGACCACTGAGACATCTCTGCAATGACACTGCAAGCTTTTGACATGATTTTCTGAACAACTATTTAACTGGTCTGCTGTTTCCAGTTTTTCATTTTATGAATAATACCACAGTGAACATGTTTCTATGTACATCTTTGTCCCACATTTAAGATTTGTAGTTGTTGAGAAAATGATTTGACATTTTGAGACTGCTGACATCCAAATTACACCCCAGAAAATAATCAGTTTATAACCTTATCAGCAAATGTGTAAGAATGCAATTAACTGTGCAAAAAACTAGATGCTGTGTTACAGTTTTATTTTGAGATGCTTATAAAATTATAACAATACAAAAAGCAATATCCCAGACACCTAGGTGTGTATCATGCAAGTTGATACCTGATAACTTTCTGTTGTATTTGTTTCATCTTTTCTTAACATAAAAGTAAAACATCTTTTTTGCAGATCAAGTGGAAGCCCACTTTATTATCCATCTCCAATCATATTTCTCAGTCTCTACTCAAAGTAACAAGTCTTATAAAAATCATGTGTATCTGTCTTAAAATGTGATTTTTTTTTTTCATTTAAATTTTGTTTTATGTATATTAGTATGAGGGTGTCAGATCCCTTGGAACTGGAGTTACAGATGGTTGTGAGCTACCTGTGGGTGCTGGGAATTGAACCCAAGTCCTGGAAAAGCAGTCAGTGCTCTTAACCACTGAGTCATCTCTCCAGCCTTTGGGAGGGTTTTGAAATGTGTTGTTGTTTTTGTTTTGTTTTGTTTTGTTTTTTTTCTTCTTCATTAATTAGTTTTCCCAGTGCTGGTGGTCAAACCAAGCAAGGTCTTACATATGCTATGCAGACACTATCTCTGAGCTACACCCCAGTCCTAAAAAAGTAGATTTGTTTATTTGTTTTATTTTCTTTTTACTGACGCTTTTTTTTTTTAATGAGATTTCTCTGTGTAGCCTTGGATGTCCTGGAATTCACTCTGTAGAGCACTCTGTAGATTCACTCTGCAGAACTCAGAGGTCTGCCTGACTCTGCTTCCTGAGTGCTGGGATTAAAGGTGTGCTCCACCACCCCCAGTGACCCAGTGAAGCTGTGTGTGTGTGTGTGTGTGTGTGTGTGTGTGTGTGTGTGTGTGTGTGTGTGTACATGAATGCAGAAACTACATGTTACTGGCACCTGTGAGATACTGAACAAATTGCTTTGTGGTAGAGGGTGGCCTTGAAATTCCTGCCTTCCAATTTTCCTTGCAAAGGCTAGAAGAGTGCTTTAGATATCCTGGAATTGGGAGTTACAGGCAGCCGTGATATAGGTGCTAGGGACGGAACTTGGGCTCTCTGGAAGACCAGTAAGAGCTGCCATAGCCAGGCATGGTGGCACGTGCCTTTAATCCATCCCAGCACTCAGGAGGCAAAGCAGGCAGATCTCGGTGAGTTCGGGACCATCCTGGTCTGCAAAGAGAGTTCCAGGACAGCCAAGGCTATTACACAGAGAGCAACCCTGTCTCGAAAAACCAAAAAATGAAAAGAACTGTTACCCATTAGGCTATCTCTCCAGCTGCTGCTTGTTCATTTTGATAGGCTCTTGCTGTGTAGCCCAGGCTGGCCTTGGATTTGATATATAGACCTCATTTGCCTGTACTCAAGTCTGTCTGCCTCAGTCTCCTGAGTGCTAGGATCGCAGGAGAGCACCATCATGCCTGTAAACTGAAGGGTGACTTTTTTGTTGTTTTGTTTTTTGTTTGTTTGGTTTTTTTTTTTTTTTTTTTTTTTTTCCGAGACAGGGTTTCTCTGTGTAGCCTTGACTGTCCTGGACTCGTTTTGTAGACCAGGTTGGCCTCCAACTCACAGCGATCTACCTGCCTCTGCCTCCCAAGTGCTGGGATTAAAGGCGTGCACCACCATGCCCAGCTGAAAGGCGACTTTTTTTTTTTTTTTTTTTTTGAGACAGGGTTTCTCTATATAGCCTTGGCTGTCCTGGACTTACTTTGTAGACCAGGCTGGCCTCGAACTCACAGCGATCTACCTGCCTCTGCCTCCCAAGTGCTGGGATTAAAGGCGTGCACCACCATGCCCAGCTGAAAGGCGACTTTTTTTTTTTTTTTTTTTGGAGACAGGGTTTCTCTATATAGCCTTGGCTGTCCTGGACTTACTTTGTAGACCAGGCTGGCCTCGAACTCACAGCGATCCGCCTGCCTCTGCCTCCCGAGTGCTGGGATTAAAGGGCGTGCGCCACCACGCCCGGCAGAAAGGCGACTTTTTAACAGCACCCACCAAGCTACCTGTTTTTAAACGTGTGAATCACACAACAGGACACATGTCACATCCTGATAAATGTTCATTAAGTGAAGTAAGTGCTGTACACTTAAAGGAGCTTCTTGCAGTAAGAAATCGCCTTTCAAACTGGAGCTGTTCAGGTAGGTTGTGGCTGGAGGTGACTGGGAAGAAACAGCAACACGCTGCCACCCGTGAGATACCGATTGCTATGTGGTAGACAGAGGCTGACCTTGAACTTCTGGTCCTCCTGCCCTTCCACATTTGTGTACCTCTGTGCCTGCTTTATGAGGTGCTGGGGGTAGAGCTTATGTTTATCTGCATCCTTAGCAAGAACTCTATCAACTGGGCCTTTTTTTTTTTTTTTTTTTTTTTAGGTTGACTTCCCCAGAAACCTAGCCAAGTCTGTCACTGTGGAATGACCTCCACGACAAGAGCATCATCACCTGCAGTCTACTTCAACTGCAAAGATGCCACATGGGGGAAAAGTGGGCCTTCCATGGGTCTCTTGCTCCCCGGGGACAGCTTTACAGCTTCGACGTGCCTTGTACCCAAGTGCTTTGCTTTACAGCAAATGCTGTGTCTCTGTGTCCTGAAGTCACCAAGGAGAAGGAATTGTTTACACGCAGGAATCAGAGCAGACTTTCCACTACTGTGCAATAGAGATACCGCTCTCTTCGGAGTAACTGTGAACCTTTTTTTTTTTTTTTTAAACCAACACTAGCTAGTTTTAAAAGACAAAATATTTATAATGATGATTGTATAGCTTTTAAGTTATTTTTCTAGTATGTGGCTTTCTGTAGCCATGGTAATGCCAGGACCATGCATCTGGGCCACCCAGTGTGCTGTCTCTGGGCTCACTCTTGTCGAGTGTCACTCATCTCAGTTTTGGGCACAAGGCATGAGCCCTTTGTTTCCTTTCTCCTTTTCCTTCCTCCACAAGCTGCTCTTGATTCCTGTCCCCTGACATTAATGTGTCCTCTCTGCTCCCTTCCTGTGCCTCCTTTGAGCCCAGTTAAAAGTCTCTACTTCTTTCAGTATTCCCAGATGGGCTCAAATCCCTCAACTCTCTGACTTATCCTTAATCAGATTACGGTTCTTTTTTAAGCCCTGGCAGCACTTTGGTCCCTGCTCCCCACTCATAGAAAACCAGCCTGAAATGTCCCATGCAAGAGGGTGGTTTCATGGGGCCTGCCCTACCCTATTCAAAAGCGTGCACAATCAATGTACTATGCAATTTTACAACAATAAAGACAGTGCAACTGTTTTTCCTTTTGTTTGTTTGGATTTGGTTAACCTCCTTTTCCTTACATCTGAGGGTCTGAGCAGTGTCTGGTGGGAACACTCCCATCATTAGTGGTACAGTTTGGGTAGGAATTGAATGTGCCTCCCAGTGGTTCATTCATGTGTTGAATTCAACCCTCATTGAGAGGTATTTTTCATTACGCTAGAGGCCGAGAAATGCAAAATCAAGACCGTTGTTGCTTTGGTGTTTAGGAGAGACTGCTTCTTGGTCCCTACCAGAATGTCTCTTTGTATCATATCACTGTGGAAAAGGCAAGTGAGCTCCCAGGGCTTCTTTTAAAGAGCTCTGATTCCATTCGTGAGGGCTTCACCTTCAAGCCTCAGTCACTCTATGAAGGCCTGACTTTTGTGTATGTGTGCATGCTTATATATGCATGTTTGTATGTGTGTGGGAGCATGTGTGTGCAAAGGTTGACACTGGGTGTCTTTGTGGATTGCTCTCCACTTTATTCGCTGAGGTGGGGTTTCTATCTGAGCCCAGAGTTTGCTGATTTGCCTAGTCTAACTAGCCAGCATATCGTGGGCATATCCCTCATCTCTCCTTCCTAAGTGCTGGAATTACAGGCAGGCCACCACACCCATCCTGTGGGTGCTGGGGATCCCAAATTCTGGTTTTTCATGCTTGCTCACCAAGTGCTGGAGCTACTGAGCCACCTTCATAGCCCAGACCTACTTTCATTACCATCCATGGGGGTGGGGGTATAAACATATTGGGGGAGAAATACAAATTCAATAGACCATGGCGAGAGGTCATTTTTAAGAACTTAGTAGATCCAGAAACTATTACTCATACTTCAGTGAAGGTTTGTCTAATAATGAAAAAAATTTTTAAGATTTATTTATTATTATGTATACAGTGCTCTGCCTGCATGTACAGCTGCCGGCCAGAAGAGGGCATCAGATCACATTGTAGATGGTTGTGAGCCACCATGTGGTTGCTAGGAAATTGAACTCAGGACCTCTGGAAGAGCAGCCAGTGCTCTTAACCTCTGAGCCATCTCTCCAGCCTCCTTAATAATGAATTTTAAGTCAGAGAAAACCATTTTCCATTCTCTTGTTCCTTGTGTTGTTCTGAGTCCAAAATCACCCTGATAGGTCTCTGTGACTTTTTCTTTTTTTAATTCTCTTTTTGCTTCTGGTGTCCTCAAATAGTGCAGTGTAGAGCCTTGGGTTTCTTCATTTGATATTAACCTAAGAAATGCATCCACAAAGCTGGGTGTGGTGGCACACACCTTTGATTCCAGCACTCAGGAGACAGAGGCAGGCAGCACTTGGGAGACAAAAGCAGGTGGATCTCTGTGAGTTCGAGGCCAGCCTGGTCTAGAAAGTGAGTCCAGGACAGCCAGGCTACAAGAGAAACTCCACCTTAAAAAAACAAAAAAAGAAAGAATCAAACAAACACATCTGCTTCAGGTCTGTAAGAGCATTAAAAAAAAAAAAAAAAAAAAAAAAAGAATTTATTTTAAGTGTAGATATGCCCACGTGTATATATGTGGGCAGAGGAGGGTGACAGATCCCATTTATCCCGAGTTACAGAAGGTTATGTGTGTGGGTACTGGGTCCAGGTCCTCTGGAAGAGCATCCAGCGCTTTTAACCACTGAGCCAACTCTTCAGCCCCAGAGGCCTAAGAAATCTGAAGTTACTTTGTTACAGAATTGTGTTTCCACTCCCGTGGCCTCTCTCAAATGGAATGCCTGCTTCAGAGCTTGGAGCTGTTGGACCGGATGGGTCTAGGCACTCTTCTTTCCTGTTGTCAGTTCTTTCTTTTAGTTCAAGTAGTTGGGAAATGTGTTCAGGCTTCCCTCTCTAACTACCTCCATCTGCAGCCATCTATCCAGCAGGACCGAACACGGAGGTGCGAAGGAGCGCAGTGGGGATGGGTAGAACGCCCACCACTTGGGTTTGTCTGATGCTTTCCGGGTGGTTAGAATGGGCTTTTGGGCCTGGGGGAGGAAGAGCAACATTGTTATCACATCACTTCAAAGGATATAAACCACTGCCATTGACCTTGTTAACTCTCTGGGTGTGAACCTTGGTCTGATATTAACCTACCTGAGACAGTCAGTGCCAGATTTCACCTCTGCCAGGGTGCTGTGCCAGATGCAAGTTGCTGAGATTCTAGCTGAGGCTGCTGGGAGCTGTTTGAGTTGGCCTCTGTGTTTCTGACACACACACACACACACACACACACACACACACACACACATCCTTCTGGGTCCGTGTGCATTTTGTAAGTACTTCCTGATTCATACTACACTCTACTCCAGATCCAACCTGTACATTTCCTGAGCAGCCCGGATCTACCGTATCTCTAGTGACCCCTGGTTCCTCTGTCAGAGAAAACAAAGACTAGTCTTAGAAGCAAAGAGCTAAGCTCTGGGCGTGTTTTCTGCTATTGGGATGTGATTACCTCTAGGCCACCTCACCTGAGACCAAGGTCACATATGAGTATTTAGAACAGCTTCTGAATGGCTGGCTCTTGTCTCGGGGTGTGATCTATTTTCAGTCCCTCTGAAGCCAACGATAATATTTTTTTTTTCTTTTGGAAGTTATCCTTAGCTTATTCTCTCTGTGTGTGATAAGATTCAGTTTTCCGTTTGACTGTACTAATCTTCTCTTCTACATGACCTTGGACTGTCTTGTCCAGGTTCAAGGCAGGCTAGTCAGAAGTTCTGTGTACACATCTGTTAATACAGGTAGCCACTTGCTAGAAAATCCTAGGCAATGTGGGGTGTCATAATGTCAATGCTGTCTTAGAGCTTGACAGACTCTCAGAAAAGCTCTCTAGTCTTTTAGGCTGGGAGTCAGGGCCCAGCTGCTGCTGGCCTTTTTGGAAGATGCCTAAAGAAGAGGCCGGAGGGTCACAGCATTCCATCTCTGGTTATACAGTCCCGAGTATCTGCCTCCGTTCAGCACAAGTCCCCTCAGCTGTGCCTCCTTGTCACCTCTGGATATCAGAGACTATATCCTTCCACTACCACCTCTTCCAGCCAGTTCAGTCCATTCACTTGCAGTGTTGTCCTGTGAGCCCAGATCTAACCCAATTGACTGATGTGTATAGAAGCCACAAGAAGAGCGGGTCACTGTGCATTTTACTATGAGTTTTCAAAGCAGAAGGTCCCTGCTCTTGAATGGTGGATGAGCAGCCTAGAACACAGGTGGCAGGCATCCCATGGCAAGAAAGAGATGCTCACTCAGAGAAGAGTGGTCCCTAGGGTTGGCTCCACCCTTGCTTTCACCACAGCACTGATCCTTCCCAGCACATGTCCTGCTGCGATGTGAGTAGTCCCTGGGGCTACTGTGAGGTATGAAGAGGTGGAAAGTTATTTCAGTTATGGTGTTTAGAGGTGAGGCCTTAGGGAAGTGATTGGGATTGGATAAGGTCACTAGGATGAGGGTAGGCTTCTGGTGATTTTATGAGGAAAAGGACCAGCTAGACACATATACAAGCATATGTTCTCTATCTCATACGATATGGTGCCCTGGACCATCAGGAGACTGCCAGCAAGAAAGCCATAACCAGATAGGCCTCTCAACAGGCTACTTCCAATCACACACCAAAACAAACCTCTTTGTGTGCATGCGTGTGCATTCGCATACATGTGAGTGTGCGTGTACATGTGTATGTTTGTGTGAATGTGGTCACCAACCAGAGGTCAGCTTTGCGTGTCATTCCTCCTCAGGTGCCATCCATTTTGCACTTTTGAGACAAGATCTTTTGTTGGGACCTCAGGATCACAATTAGGGTAGGCTGTCTGGCCACTGAGCCCCAGGAATCTGCCTGTCTCTGCCTCCCTAGGTCTAAGATTATAAGTAGAAGCCAGCGTACCCAGCTTTTAAAATGGGGGCCTGGAGGGCTGAACTCTGCTCTTCCTTTGAATGATCACCTCCCCACACCTCACCCCCTTAAAGTTTGTTTTTAGTTGCCGTCGTTAGGGTTTCTAGTTTAGGTTTTTCCCATGGTACTGCGCTTGCTTACCTGCTATGTCTTTTCATTCTCATCACTGTGATAAAGTAACTGACAGGAATGACTGAGGGGAGAGTTTTGTTTTGTTTTTTACACATGGTTTTAGAGACTTCATTCCACCCTGTCAGGGAGGGCATGGAGGAAAGGTCACATCATGGCAGCTAGGAGGCAGAGAAAGCGAGTGCCTACAGTGGGGCAGGCTCTGCTTTTCCTTTTGTATCACACCTGGCACCAACCTATGGAGTATCACTCACACTCAGGTGGGTGTGCTTCCCTTAGTCCTTGGCAAGAGTCCCAAAGACACATCTGGATGTGCATTTTACTAATTTCCCAGACACATCCCATTCTATTGAAGTTCATAATAACAGTTAACCATCTCAGGAGGCAAGGGCTCTTCTACTGAATTAAGTCTGTGGTCCTAGGTCTCTATATAAAGTGGCCTGCCTCTGGTATTACACACACACACACACACACACACACACACACACACACATACACACACACACTGAGACATACCACACACAGGCACATACAGACAGACATACATATATATCACACATATGCACCACACACAGCACACACACAATACACACACATGTACCACACACCACACACACACATGCATACGTACACCACACCCAGACACACACAGAGAAGCACACACACACTTACATACATACACACAGACACACAAAAATACACACACAAAAACACACATACCACACATACAGACACATGCACACCACACACACACATATATACATACACGGATAGACAATACTTATCCCTATTGGCTTATGTGCAGCTCTTCTTCCTCCACAAAGCACAGTTGAAACAGTTGGGGGAGGAGAAGGAGGCAGGAAGTCTGAGTGAGGAGCACTCTCAGGGACTCTATCACAGCACCCCCAATAGGCCATAGCTGTTATCTTTACTACTGCCAACAGAGCGAGGCTTGGAGGAGTTAATCCTTTGCCTGGGGGGTGGGGGGGCGGGGGAGGAGGGGGAGTTGCTGATAAGCAGAGTTAGACTGGAATGCAGGCCAAAGAAATCTATCAGCCCAGAGCTTGCATGGGAAGCAGGCCTCTGGACAAATCCTTGTTAGCCCAGCACCCCAGCCCAGGACTTTTATGTTTTCTGTGTGCTTTTCTTCCTGACAAAGAGGTCCGTGTAGGACGGGGAAGTGGGTAGTGTCTGTTTGCCATAACATCAAGGGTAGGTGGGTAGACCCAGGAGTCATGGCAGAAGAGAGAGTAAAAGCCAAAGAAAGGAGGAATGAATCGTGCTGGGTGATGTGTTCAGTGTGTTTTCAGCCTTATCCAAAACTGCTGTACTATTTAGCAAATATTATATCATGTTGCCCCCCACCACCAGCAGGGTATGAGCGTTCCTACTGCTCCCTGTCACCCTAACACTTGCTATTAAATTTTAGTGCACTACTCCTAGTAGCTATGTAGTGATAGCTCATTGCAGATTGATTTAGAGTCCCCTAAAGTCTTGAAGCAGCTTTAAAGTCAATTCCTTCCTCTTAGCACCTGCTACCCTGGCCCCAACCCAGGCTTCAATTTCTCAAAATGGCCTTTGCTGTGGTTCTCAACTAGTCTCGTGGCCTTAAGCCCAACATTCTTCAAACCTTACAAGCCCTAGTGATTGTTCTAAAAGAAATGCTGAGTCGCATCACTGAACTCCTTGCTTAACATCCTCGACAGCTGCCCTTTATCTCCACAGCCAGGTCACCCACCTTCTCATGCCGCAAAGGTTGGCAGGCGAGAGTGAAGCTGCCGGGCATGGGTCACAGGAGGAACAGGGGCTTCACCTGAAGGGGTATGTTCCACTCAGTTCTCACGACCACTGCCCTTTTAGGAAGAGAACCCAACAACAGAGATTTGCCTCTTTTGCTTTTGTTTTGGAAATCCTCTCAATGTTCAGATGATGTAGCTATGAGACCTACACAAAACCCTCTGGCTAAAGAAGGCACAGCAGGGAGCAGAAGGCAGTCCATGTGTCCATCAGCCCATGGTCAGCAAAGCCAGCCCATTCCCAGGACCATGCCGCTCCAATCTCATCACCTTCCTCTCCTGCCCGCCAGCATAGGTGGCTGTGGTTCCCCGGACACAGCACATTCGTCCCTCTCCTTTCTGAGCACTTGGCCCAAATGTGTTTCAAAGTCACAGACCCAGCAGCACTTTTCCTTTGCCTTTCCAGCTTCAGCAAGGACTTCCCTCTGCCAAGAGTCCCCCACCTCCACTGTTTCTCGCTGCCTGGCCAGGGTAGCCAGGTGTCAGGGTCCATATATGGCATTCACATCACATTTTGGAAGACTCTTTGCACTTGTAGACCCTGGCCAGGCTTCTTTGTCCTCACTCAAAGCATGGGCCAGCACCATTCCACCCCACCCTGTCATGTCACCTCAGCTCCGTGTCTGTCTGTCTGTCCACTATTATTTCGTAAAATCAGAACGAAGACCAGTGTCTGTAGAGTGAACAGACTCCGTATGGAAAGCTTGGTGGGTAAACATGCATGATGATTCTTGGCTACTTACTTTGCACTGGGGTGGTGCTATGAAACACATCTTGGATGTCTGGAAATTGGAGGTCCATTCTTTTCTGAGGGGAAGCACTGATTAGTGTTCTTCAGGGAAACGGCAAGTATGACAGCTAGGCTGTACTGTTTTTAATAATGCCTATCGTTGGCTCTGGTGGTGGGGGCTAGAGCTGAGGTGAGGAGAGGCATAGACAGAAGCCTACAAAATGAACCGGTCTCAACGCAGCACAAGCAGACGCTGGGAGGATTTTAAGCAGAGATAAACCGTACTCCCTCTGGTGGCCAAAGGAGGACTCTGCTGGTTTTGTCTTCTTCACCTGCTCGTATCTGGGACTAGATTATCTTAATAGAGAAAATGTCTCCGTTAAGACCGGCCTGCAGACAAGTCTGTGGGGCATTTTCTTCATTGGTGATTGATGTGGGAGGACCTAGGCCATGCCTAACCAGGTGGTTCTGGGGTGTGTAAGAAAGCAGGCTGAGCAAGTCAGTAAGCGGTGTTCCTCCGTGGCCTCTGCTTTGGTTCTTGCCTGCAGCTTCCTTTCTGCCTTGAGACCCTTACCTCTTTCAAAGATAGAGCGTGACCTGAGAGTTGTAAGCCGAAATAAACCCTTTCCTCCCCAAGGTGTTTTTGGTCATTGTGCTTTGTCACAGCAATAGAAGAGCAGAAGACAGGGGCACCATGATTGACCGGATCCCTTTTTCTATCCTTCTACCCCCACCACCCTGGCTCAGTACTGCTGAGATTCCGGGGGCCTCCTAGTCTCTTGACCTTCCTATATGCAGGATACTACTCCCTGGCTACTCCTTGGCTCTACCACCGCAGTCAACCCTTGTCAACTTCTGTCTCCATTTTTTCCACTTCCTTTAAGGCCAGCCCTCAGCCTATCCTGTTTATAGCTCCCTGAGCGTTTGCCCAGTGTGTCCAATCTTCCTGTCTCACTTGTAGCCTTTTATCAAAACACGGAGTAGCCAGCACACCAAATTTTGTGGTCTTATACGACCTCAGACTTGCTGGAACCTATCTGAGAGGCCGGGGGGGGGGGGGGGCGGCAGGAGAGGCAACAAAAGTCGCAATGTCAAGACCGCTGTCTGGAAGCCCTTCAGCATTGAACGCACTCCTTGTCCCTCTACACCGAAGAAGAAACTTGTCCCTTACAAGAGCCCTCTTTAGGCCATACCCCATCACTGACTCACCAGGGTCATAGTCACCGTCTCCCCAACCCCCTCTCTCTGGACATCTGGCCGCACCCCTGTTATGAGCCCATTCAGTGTGGCATGCGCAGTGCACCCGCCTTAGCGAGTATTAGACCCCAAGACTCCGCGCTTCCTCTCCCTACTCCTCTGGGGCCGGTTTACTCCAGGTTGCCGGGCTCCAAAGCCTTGATACTGTGCAGGACTCTTGTCTAACCGGTCATCTCCAGTCCTTTTCCATGCCTCCTCTCCACTTGCACTTGCTGCAACAAGGCCTGACAACCACTCTTAGACTGTAGCAAAGTCATGTCTCGCTCCTCCCTGGTTCCCGCTCCCCTTGGTCCACCCTCTCTGGCGCATGCGGGCCCCTGGCCCTGGGGGGCGGGCTTAGGAGATAGTCCTAGCTTGGCCTAGATCCCTAGCCCGCAGGGTACACTGGCGGACGCGCGTGCACAAGCAGATGGCCAGGCTCCGGAGCAGCTTAGGGGGCGCCACTCTGCATTAGGCTATCCAGAGCGCGCCACTGGCCCCGCCCACACCAATTCTCCAGCCACGCCCTTATTGCTAAGCCTCGGCCCGCCCCCTGTTGCGATTGGCCCCGCCGGCTCAGTTCTCCTTGCTCTGATTGGCTGGCCCAAGGATCCGTCAGACTGGGAGCCGCAGCGGCGGCGGCGGCGGCGGTGGCAGCAGCAGCGGAGCCGAAGGGAACCGGACCGGAAGGGTCGTAGCGCCCCGCGCCCCTCACACCCACTGCGGCGGCGACGGGGCGGAGTAGAGCGGGGCGGGGCGGACGGGTCCGGGCTGTGGAGCCGGGAACCGCCAGAACGCATCGCCGCCAGTGCGCCCTCCCTCTGCCTCCGGCGCGGCGGCGCGGAGCCGAGGTGAGCCCGGCGGGCAGCTAGGCCTGGCGGGGCCGCTCGGGCCGCGCAGGGCCTGGGTTGCGGGGCGCGGGGCGTGGGCCGCTCGGTACCGCCTGGCTAGCCACGGTTCTGCAGTCGCTCTCTTCCGCCTGGTGGTTGCATCCCTGGGCTGCAGGCCCGCTGTCTGGCCGGGCCCCAGCCGATCTGGCCGCAGGGGTCTGTAGACGCCTTCCCTCCAGCTGTGAGGCACGCTGCTGCACCTAGCTGCATGCCCAGGAGCCCGGGCTCTGGTCCCTGCGACCTTGGTGGTGACTCTGACCCTCCTTGGTCCTCTGATTTCCCCTCGGAGTAGTGGTAGAATGTCTAGGGTTTGGTTGGGGTTGTTAGTAGGCACTGTGACTATTTCAAAGCGCTGGGGCAGAAGCCCAGGGCGCACATTTGAGGGCACCTGGGTGGGTGAACGCTCCTTTGCTGGTATGAGTGTCATAGGAACTCTCCCTCATCCCCTTAGAGTCCTCCCCCACTTCTTGCTCCCTCCCAGTGCCTTGTCATTCATCTTCAGTGCCCAGCAGAGCCAGAGTGGGCCCTGCCCACCTCCTTTGCCACTCCCTCCCCTCTTAACAGAAGCTGAGCTCTATCCCAGTTACCTCACCTGCCAAAACCATTTTTTTACCTCAGGACCTTTGCACCACCAATTTCCCATGTTCGGAGTTGTCTACATAATCCCCCCCTCCCCCGTTGCCTCTCTCATATTGCTCCCTCTCATATTGAACCATTGACCTGTGATTCAGTGTCTTGTTTTTGGTGAGGCCTTCCTTGACCACCCCTTTTCCTCGCCCCCCCCCCTCCACTTTACTCATTCTAGCTCATCAGTTTCGTTGATTTTCCTTCTAACACATACTCTGGTTTGATGCTGTCTGATTTATTGCCCTATTCCGTTCTGTAGCATTGTTAGTACAGGTAGTTGCCTGCCTGTTACCTCTGCTTTGTCCGTTTATGTTAGTGACTTTTAACGAGTGAAACCTGTAAGCAAACAGACTCTTATTCTCTTTTTGTGAAATACTTTTAATGTTTTTTTTTTTTTTAAGATCTCTTTCTAGTAGCTGTCAGAACAATTAATGATGAGAAAATTGCTATATTTTGGTAAGAGTTTCGCTTCGAGTTCCCTTCCACACAACCGGGAGTTATCCACTGAATTCTGCATTATCTAGGTCATGCTTTCTGCTGGGCTCTAGGGACACAAAAGAGATAGCAACAGGGTACCTTCCCCCCAGAGAACCCAGGAGTCCCATAGAGCAGGCTGGTGTGCACACAGTTCTAGGACAGGATGTGACACCAGCTGTAGTGAAGGGTCTGTGCCCTAGAAATGGAGAACATGGGGTGGGTTGCTGGTGAGCCTTGAGCAGGAACAGACACAGAAAGTGAAAGGGCAAGATTAGCAAGGAACTTTGCCCAGTGTGGAGCCAGGAGTAAGCCCTCCAAAGCAAGTGTGGGATTGTGGGGTGCCAGAGACCCCAGGGGTCAAGAATTTTTTGCCCAGCAGTTTTTGTAAAAGCCAGGATTCCAAGTTTGTATTTGGACTCTGATTTTTTTTTTTTTTTTTAATGTTGGCAAAAGCTAATTAAACCTAGCTATTTGGTGCCAAGCCAAAGTGCGGACCTCATGCAGCACAGAGAGGGCTATGTGGGAGGGAGGAGCAGTGAGGAGGAGCAGGAACACTAGCCTGAGGCTAGAAGAGCCAGGCGGGGTTAGCCCAGATCCCAGCCAGAGAGTCATTTGAGTGGCCCCTGTGATTGGCAGCTATGACACTGGGTTTCACAGAGGAAGAAATGGCGGCTCACGGTGCTTCAGCCTCAATGCAGAACCCGAACCCAGATCACCCCCTCAATCTACGGGCTCTCAGCTCTATTTGTGTTTGGCTCTCAGTTTGTTCTGCAAGAACAATAGCCCATCTATAAATGTTTTCCTCCTCCCTTTCAGAAGAGTCCTGTGTGGTTAAAAATAATTGTCTTTTTTGGGGGGCATAATCTCTGGAGAGCTTTGGTTTTCCTGAGGTTTTAATTTGCAAGGAGCTAGGACTTTATAATAACTTGTTAACAGATGAAAAAGGCTTTGCTCCCTCCCTTAAATAAATGGTCAAAGGTATACTTGAATTTGTCAGTTTCAAATGAAAAAAGTTTTAACCTTCTGCATAAAGAAAAATGCCAATGTAATTTTAAAAAATTATTATATATAAGATGAAACGAAAACCTGGTTTTTAAAAGAAAACTATTGATTTGTCAGTAGGGCTGCTATTTATATCTATATGAAGTTAGCTTCCACACCTCCTGGCTAGGAAGGTGACAATTTTATTTAAAAAAAAAAAAAAAAAAAATTCTTGATGGCTTGTACTTGGCCCATGTGTGAATTGATTTCAACAGCAGTCTGTTAATTGTTTATAATGGGGACTTTCAAATATGTTCAAAAACAAACAGCTTAGTACCAGCTTCTACACGTTTTAACTCTGGCAGTCTTGTTTCTTGCCTGATCGCAGGGTGCATAAACTGTCCCCACATTATGTTGAAGCAGATTCTAAATATCACAGCATTCCACCCATGAACTTTTTACCTTATTTTTCTAGAAGATAGAGCTCTCTTAAACTTTGTTTGTTTTGTTTTTGTTTTTCGAGAGAAGGCTTCTCTATGTAGCCCTGGCTATCCTGAAACTAGCTCCATAGATAGAACAGTAGGACAGGCTGGCCTTGAACTCATGGAGATCCACCTGCCTCTGCCTCTCAAGTTCTGGGATTAAAGGTATGGGCTACCATGCCTGTTTTGTTGAAACAGAGTTTCTCTATGTAGCCCTGGCTGTCTTGGAACTAGCTGTGTAGACCAGGCTGGCCTCAAACTCACAGAGATCTGTCTGTCTCTGCCTCCTGAGGGCTGAAATGAAAGGTGTGCCCCCATGCCCAGCTCTTAAACTTTTAAAAGGAATAATTGAGTAACCAGCCAAAATTCAAATTTCTATGTGTCTTGTATTTTGGAGTTTTTGTAAATCATTTGAAAGTGGAGCCAAGTTTATGTTGTGTTTATTGATTCATGTCTTTTCCAATTCTCTTTCTCTGTTGGCTTTTATCTTTTGTTGTTTGTTGTTTTAGTTTTTTTGTTTATTTATTTCTCCTTTCAGACATGAGATCATATTGTAGCCCAGGGTGACCTCGAGCTCACTGTGTAGCTTAGGCTGGCCTTATATCCATGGTGATCCTCCTTGTCTCAGCTTCCCATGTACTAGAATTACCCAATCCATGTTCAGCTAATTGTTGTGTGTTTTCACCAGATCTCCCTTTTTAAAAATTCCGTACTGTGAACAATTAGAGATCTACAAGAAGTTGCAAAGTCCCACCTGCCTTTCACCCAGTTTTCTCCATTGATTGCATATTTATATAACTCCAGCACAGTATCATAACAGGAAGTTGGCATAGCTACAGTGTGTGTGCAGTTCAGTGGCATTTATCATGTGCAGATTCCCGAACCTTCTTAGCGTCTCCAAGGTCTCTGTACTGCCCCTTTGTAGCTGCCTAACTCACCAGCCCCCACCAAGCATAACCCCTGGCAACTGAGATCTGTTCTATACATCTGCAACTTTGTCATTTGAAGAACCTTTAGGGCCTTATATTATGAGGTGACCTTTCAAAGGGTCACTTACTTCAGTAAGTACAGCTGTCTCCCAGCATCCTCGGGGGTAGAACTCCCAGGTGGATGCCAGAGACCATGGTGCTCAAGTCATATAAAGCGATGCAGCCTTTGTGCACCTTTCCTCACCTGCCTCCCACCATCTCTAGAACACTCATAATACAAAACAAATACTACAAGGTTATTATATTACATGATGGGAGAAATGACAGGAAAATGTACTGTATACATTCAATACGGATAGAATTTCTCCAAGGTTTTAATTTTAATCGATACATGAAAACATAAAAGTTATGCCTGTTAGTGGGGTGCTCTGTGATGTTCTCCTACGTGTAGTGTTTAAATTAGGTCAAATCCCATCTGGATCTTTAAGTATCATTTTGTGTCATGAAAACTTTCAAATATTTTCTGGCCATGTGAAGTTGTGCAGTACATTAATGTGACCTGTAGTTATATTACTATCCAGTCACACATAGCATTTCTGGCTTCTACCTAACTGTGCCTTAGTACAGTTGGTCTTACATTTTCTTCCTATAGTTGGTTGAGTTAGTTCAGAGTCCATGAATATGGAGACCAACTGTGTAATGCAGTTGAGATGTACCAGATCAGCAGTGTGGCTCTTTACAGCGCTGACTAGCATTCCGTAGTCTAGATGTGCAGCCATAGGCATTTGTAGTACTTTTAGCTTTGATCTGTGACAAAGCTGCTCTGAGTATCTGTGGCCAGTTCTCATGTGGGCAGATTGCTGTCAGCTAAGGGTCTTGGTACCCGAAAACAGGGCTGGCAGGAAGACATCTATCTGCCAGAGTCTTTAGGTGGCGAGGCGAACGCCATGTCCTGTATTAAGTGCATATTGTGACACAAGAACAAGTTGAGAAGGGAGGCCCCGCAAGGCTGCTCAGAGGTTCCCAAATGTCACATGGATGTATGTTTGCTTCTCTACAGTGCAGCATCAGGTTGGGAAACTGATGATGTGGATGTCACTCAGTCCCCAGCATGGGGGCAGTTAAATTGCCCTAAGCCCTTGACCAGCCCTTGCTGTCCTGCATTAATTAGAACTGTGCCATGGTGTGCTAGGAGGAAGGAGGGCACTGTGGTCAGACACACCTCAGTTCAGTTCTGGGCTGCAGCAGGGATTTGGGCAGCTCCTTACAGGCCTGAAACCTCAGCTTCCTCCTGTCGTCGGATGGCAGTGCACCCCTCACAAGTTACTTGAGAGAACTTGTAAATGTGTCTCTCAGAGCCTGAGCTGTTCTCCCCACTATGGCCTCATCTGTCTCAAACCCACCCTTCCTGCAGGTGTCACAAGATCGTTTTGTAGCTTTTCATCTTAATTTAGAATTTTTTATTTGTGTGTGTGTGTGTGTGTGTAAATATATGTGGTTTAAAAACAGAACAGAAAGTTATAATAGGAAGAGGGAATGTTTCTCATGTCTCATTTATTTATCTGTTCTTGCTGGTGTAGAGTCTGTGTGTGTGTGTGTGTGTGTGTGTGTGTGTGTGTTCACATGTGTGCTCACGTGTGTGTATGTGCTGTGTATCTATACTCAGTGCACACAGATTGGCATTTAGTGTGCGAACTCGAATTCAACTTGCTTTATTTTCCTTGTGTAGCTTAGATATCTTTCCAAACCAGCATACAGTCCCTGTATTCTGTTTAATGGCTTTGCTGTGCTTTATATTTTGAGTTGTTTATAGTCTTGTTAGTTAGATGTGTTCCATTCCTGTACATATATCTTTGAGTATTGCACACATGTACTCATCCCATGCCTCTCTAGGCTTGTCATTACTGGGTTAGGAGTCACATGCATGTACATCATTATCTTTTACTTATTTGCCACCTTAACGTTCTCACCAATATTCACAGGTGTCTTTGTCCATGGTGTGAACAAGCTCAGGGACAGGTCTTGCCGCTGTGGCGCCTTCCTTCGTGACTATCTCTGTACCGTTGTACTCCTTTCTCTTTTGCTCTTCCCCCACCTCCTCTAGAATGAACCCAGGGCCTCGTGCCAGGCAAGCACTCTACCAGTGAGTTACCTGCCCAGCTCATATCTCCTTACATTTTGAGAAGCTCATGGCCTGGGGAAAAGACAAGACCTATAAAAGCCTTTATAGCCCCAGCTCAGTGCACTGCCAAGACTGTAGAAGTGGCGTGGATGGAGCACTGTGTTGGTCCGTGTCAGTGACATAGCAGAGGCAGTGAGTGCATCCAGGTTTGGGTGAGTGGCTAATGTGGTTGCTTGAGGAATGTCTGTACTTCCTAGCTTGCAAAACGGTTTTCCTAAGCCCCAGTTTATGGTCCTTTTACTTAAATTGTCATGCCAACTGAATAAATCCATTTGTAGCTAGTTACACATTTTCTCAGGTTGTCGTGTGTGTGTATGTGTATGTGTGTGTGTGTGTGTCTTTGTCTTTGTCTTGTTCTCATGCAGTCCAAGTGTAACAGGAGGAGTGTCTAGGTTCTTTTTAGATGATTTTTTTTCCTTGCCTAAGAAGAGGGCTTTATTTTAATTTTAGAATGATTTTAAATCTTGAGATGACTAATTTCTGAGCCTAGTCTAATTAGCTCTAGTCCCCAAATTCAAGGAAGCTAGCCTCATATTGTACTAATCCAGCTGTGGACTGTGAACAGCTATAACAGAGAGCTCTGGAGCTGCCAGAGAAGTTTGAGATTTATGACAGTCACAGCATGGTCAGGTGGTCCAGAAATGGGGATGGCTTTGTGCCACAAGGTGACTCAGTAATCTGGCTGGTGGGCAGTTGAGCTGTTTCCAACATGTGGCTTCCACTGCCTGTTTGACCTCACACCTTTGTTCAAGCCTTTACTAAGTTATTTCCATGTTTAAGGAAAATCCTAGGCATCACTATGTTGAGAAGGAAGTTATCATTGCAGAAAACTCACCAGGTGACATTTGAATATCACAGTGGAACAAAAAGTGACATTTAAGTGTCACAGTGGAACAAAAAGGCAGGGATTTGATGAAGCTGTAGGTATAATGGTGCTGTGGGGTGGGGGAGTCATTTATGGAATGTTTACCTCTATGACTTTGCTGTTGGCATCTTAATCTAAAAGGCTAAACTAATTACCTCACTAATTTTTCAGTTAACATCATCCAGGCTTTCTCGGGGTAAGCATATCAGTCACACTTCTCTTTCTTCTAGCCACTGTGATGGAATGCATAACAGAGCAGCTTAGCAGAGAGAGGAGTTATTTCTGCTCATGGTTTATGAGGTTACAGTCCACCCTGGTGGCCTGCAGTCACAGTGGTGGGAGCCTGTTGCTGCTCTGTTAGACCATTACCCTCCATGCCTGTCCTCCAGCAGCACCGCCTTCAGAGGACAAGTATTGAAACATGAGGCTGTGGAGGATATTTCACACTCCAGCCTAAGGGAATCAGCTTGCTACCCAAGCAGGAAGAACACTGCTTTCTGAGACCACTGGTTTAGAGTGTAGATAGTTATAAGTCAGCTATAAATGAGCTTGTGTGCAGGGAATGAAGGCCAGGGCTAGCTTTACTTCATGAAAGAGGCCCATCTGTGGGCGGCACGGCTCATGCCAGTGCCTCTACTGTCACTCTGGCATATGACTTTCACTTTGAGGCTCGTCACTTTAGCCAAATCCACACCTTGGATGACTAGTCCATGTGCTTCTCTCCAGAAACTCTAGAACCAACCATTCTGAAGTCAGGTTCCCATCTGTGCTGAGACTTCTAAACACAGCTGGTCACACCAGAAGGAAGTGGATGAGACACACAATGGTGACGTTAGTCTTACCATGGCTGGGAATAGTGTGTAAATTCTTTTCTCCAGAGGTGGGTCTTTCCCCACCCTCTCCCCCTCCTATTTAAGGTGTACTCACTGCCTTGTGCGTGCTAAAACTCAACTGATACTGCATCTGAGCTGCATCTCCAGCCACAAGATAGCTTATTATAATCCAGTCCTTTAAACATATGGCCTTTCTGCACCTCAGAATTCCTTCTTTTCATGGCTAGAGAGGTGGCTCAGCGGTCAAGAGCACTGACTGCTCTCCCAGGGACCCAGGTCCTATTCCCAGCACCCAGCAGCTTACAACTGTCCAGCAGCAGACAAAGTACCCAGATAATGTTAGAAAAAAAAATTTTTTTTGGTTTTTTTTGTTGGTTTTACATGTTTTATAAATATTTATATACATAACAACAAGTTTGATGACAAATCCTTTCTCTCCCTTTTGACTAGCTTGATTCTCCTTTCAAAATGGATTTACTTTCAATGAATACACAAAAACAGAAAAACATAATATATTAGTAAGGTAATGTGTCTTACGGTATGTGAGTACATTGTACAATGTATGGATATGATATATAGTAGGGAAATTTTTTGTTTCAATTCCTTCTTTTTATGCTCTTATACTACTGAAATCCCCCTTTTTTATTTTCCTTCTTCTTTTTTCAAGACAGGGTCTCACTGTCCTGGACTCGGTTTGTAGACCAGGCTGGCCTTGAATTCACAATGATCCGCCTGCCTCTGCCTCCCAAATGCTGGGATTAAAGGCGTGTGCCATCAACGCCTGGCTAAAATGACTTTTTAAAAATAAATTTATTTATTTATTTGTATATGCCCCTACCACATACAAAAATATTGAGAGCGTGGCCAACTGATTTTCCCATCTCAGTCACACCGTCTTCAGTCACAGCAGGTTGGAGCCACTGTAAGCTGAGCTCCATGTATACAATTTGGTAATTCATTCTGTTTCTCTCTTCAGGGATTTGACAAAGGTACCAGCTCTTCAGAATACTGTATGACACTACATCATGAGTGACAGTAAAAGCGATGGTCAGTTTTACAGTGTGCAAGTGGCGGACTCAACTTTCACTGTTCTAAAACGTTATCAGCAGTTGAAACCAATCGGCTCTGGAGCCCAAGGAATTGTTTGGTAAGTCTGGGCTGTTCTAATAGCATAGACTAAGCCTTGAGTAAAAAGTAAAGCCAAATAAGACTTTAGCAGCACTGATTTAAAAAAAAAAAAATACTCCCTGTTGTAGATTTTGAGCTAAATAAATCAATCCTTGCTGTAGTTATATATAGTCATGTATAAGATATAAACTCAGCTTTTCTTTTACTTTGTTGTTGGTTTTATTTATTTATTGTTTTTTTTTTAATCTTTTCATTTGCTTTGTCATCATGATATCAGAATAAATTGGTATAGCAGTGAGGTGTAACAGGAACTTGGCATTTTATTCATTTCTTCATCATGGCCACCTTCTCCTCCCCTCCTCCTTTTATTCCCGATCACTCCTGTTCATTTCCAGGCGCCATCATTGCAGTGCCTTGCCATTCATTGGCAGGATGAGGCCAGGCAGTGTCATTATCACACCATGGATTAACCAGGAAGGGGCGCTGTGTGAGGGGTTGGGCTGGCCGTCTCTTCTGTGGTGTCTCTCTTCAACTATGTGTCCAGCCCAGGACGTCAGAACCATTAGTCTGACCCTGAACCGTAGGCTCTTGCATGGTAAGACAGTCAGCTGCCGCGACTTCACTGGCCAGACACAGGTAACGTTTCTCACGTGTTTTCTAGACTACTGTTGTCAGGGCCTCCCCAACATTTTTTAGACTGAAGTTTTCTGGACAAAGTTCCCCTCTCCCCCAGTCAACAAGATTATTTTTGTCTTTAAAAGAAATTGTAATAACATACTGACACGCAATGTTTATAGCTGTTAGGCAAAGAGGATTGAAAATGAAGGAACTCTCCGAGGCATTCCTGGAGGAGAGGTTTGGTTTCCTGTGAAGATGCTGAGCTTAGTCATTAGTGCGCTTCAGCTGAGGCGTGCTGTAGACTCCGATCAGGAGATCTGCTGTGGGGCCCCTGGGTGCTCAGGACTGCAGTGCAGTGGGGTCCTAGCTCCCACTGCTAGTGTGCACTGGTGCACAAGGAGCATCTTTTTTCTGAGCTGCTCGGGAGCAGGGTAATTCTGAGTTTAGGGTTTCCCACATTTTTCAGTGTCTGTATGTCCTGATGGGCACCTCTAACCCTGAAATCTGAAGTGCTCCAGACTCCAGCACTCTGAGTACCATAGAAATGCTCAAGAGCTTCAGTTTTGGAACACTGAGATTTTGAATTTTCACCCTGGAGATGATCAGGGTGAACTTAAACTCTTTGTGACAAGAAAGGTTTTTAAGTCAGTGCATGGTTCAGGTAAGGAGACATGGGTGGTAACAGGAAGTTATATTCACTTGCCTTGTAACCTTTTTCTTATCTGGAAATAGTAATTTGACAAGAGGCTGGAAGAAGAGGGACAGGAATTACCTTGGGAGAGTTTACTTTATGGGGTGGACTGAGCATTTGTATTAAATAGCGGTTTCGTCTATCCCACTCGGCCCATTACTGACTTGTTTTTGCAGGTTAAAAATAAAATGAGTAGCGCATCTGATATAATCACATGAGATGTGCCATATGTCTGTGTCTGTGGCGGAGCTGAGGCCTTGTAAGCCGCATTGACATTTGTTTTGTTTTAGGAGTAGGTCTGGGTCTAAGACGGCTGCTGGTCTCCTGGGACCTTATTGCACTTAGTTAAAGCTCAATGACTTTGAGTCACTGCTACTTTTTGTATGACCAGGACTCTGACCTAATCTCTGCTTAGAATCTTCATAATGAAAAAAATCAATATTCATTAAATACCTCTTTAGATATTCTTAATAAATTATATTCACCTTTATAGGACAATGATTGCATTGACGAACTATTTAGGGCTAGAGAGGAAGCTCATTGATAGAGCACTTGCCTAGTGTATGGAAGTACCTGGGTTTCTTGCCAGCACCAGATAAAAGCATGCATACATATGTATGTTACATATATATGTATGCATGTGTGCATACATACATATGGACATGCATATATATATCCAGATGTACATACTTATGTATGTATATATACACACATGGATACATATGGATACATACACAGATATGCATACCTATGTATCTACATACATACACATATACACATGTGCATACACACATATATATGCCCATGTATACATACATGCATGCATATGTATAATTTAGTAACTGTAACTGACAGTTTTATAGTATCCTCCTACCTCCTATGTTGTAATATAGGAAAGTAAAATTTCAAAAGCAATTGCACCTGCCCCTTTCTCTTTTGTATTTATCCTCTGGTATTAGATAGGACAGGGGATGATCTGGTAATGGCACTTTCCTATTAAAGCAAAACAAAAAAAGTTTACTTTTGCTCAAATAGACTCAACAATGGGTAAGCTGCTACTTTGACAATAGACTCTGATTTTCTGTCATTGCTTGTTAAGATCTAACCTTTTTGCTGTTAATTGGTGATCTAGAGCTTTATTTTGTCAGCATCATACTTTAAAAATATCTACCCGTGAGCTTTTAGGGGTGTGATGGGCTGAATAATTCCTCCTCAGAGATAGCTACCTCCTAACCCTGGACTCATGTGATTGTATGACCTTACAGGGTAAAAGGGACTTTGCAGACTTAAGTATGTTAATGATCTTTTGTTGTTGTTGTTATTGTTTTTTGTTTTTTGAGACAGGTTTTCTCTGTGTAGCCTTGGCTGTCCTATAACTCACTCTGTAGACCAGGCTAGCCTCCAATTCACAGCGATCCACCTGCCTGCCTCTCCACCACGCCTGGCTCATATTAATGATCTTAACATCCAATGAG
This sequence comes from Acomys russatus, assembly GCF_903995435.1. Classification (NCBI taxonomy): domain Eukaryota; kingdom Metazoa; phylum Chordata; class Mammalia; order Rodentia; family Muridae; genus Acomys; species Acomys russatus. Next base: position 31,149,022 of record NC_067161.1, read on the forward strand.
TGGAAGCAGGAAAATTACTGTAAGTAGCAGGTCAGGCTGGGCTATGCAGTGAGTTCAAGGTCATCCTGGGCTTCAAAATGAGACCCCATCTGAAAAACAAAGCAACAAATCAATGATCTTGAGGTGGGAGGATTGGGGAGTCAGGAATGTCCTGGTCAGAGAAGCGTGATCACAGAGTGTGGAGTGCTAAGGGACAGGACTGCAGGAAGCTGCTAGAAGCTGGAAAAAGGAAGGGAATGGATTCTTTCCAGAGGTTCTTCCATGAGGATCACAGCTCAGCTGACCTTCCTTTTAGCCCCTTAGGACTCATTTTGAACTCCAGAAATGTAAGATAATAAATTTGTGTTTTTAAAATCAATAAGTTGTGGCCATTCATTGGCCACAGAACAGCACTAGAAGCTACTATAGAATCATGTATGTTTTTACAGTTTTGAGAAATAAAATATACTAGTACCAGGCTGTGGTTTCTAAACTGGTCAGTTCAGGTGTGCACGGGAACCACAGTGCAGGCTGGTCTGGTGACTTACAGAGTTAAAGGTAAGAGCGGGGACCACGATAAAATATTCTGACCCTGATTTTATCTTTGCTTTTGTTTACAGTGCTAAGCGCTCAGACTCAGGGCTTCAGGTGTGCTCAGCAAGCCTTCAGGTGTGCTCAGCAAGCCTTCAGGTGTGCTCAGCAAGCCTTCAGGTGTGCTCAGCAAGCCTTCAGGTGTGCTCAGCAAGCCTCCATTATTGAGCTGCAATCCCAGACCCCCTCCTCCTGCTGCAAATTGTCTTTACAGTGTTGGCATGTTTGATTTGTTTCTATTCTTTTTTTTTTTTTTTTCTTAGAAGATGATAGTAAAAAGTTATTAGGAAATAAGTTTTTTAATGTTATCACTTTAGAGTATAAATGCCAACTAAAATGTATTTGCTATTTACTCAAGATTTAGTGTGTACTTTCCCTTTCCTCTTCTAATCCCTGAGGTGTCCAGCCCAAAATATAAACCTGTGGTTCTGTGACATGCTTACCCCTTTTCCTTAAGATTTTTTTTTTTGTTGTTGTTGTTGTTTTGTTTTGTTTTGTTTTTTAATTTTTGAGACAGGGTTTCTCTGTGTAGCCTTAGCTGTTCTAGACTCGCTTTGTAGACCAGGCTAACCTCGAACTCACAGTGGCCCTATGCTTCCTGAGTGCTGAGATTAGATCAGCACTCACCATGCTTGGCTTCTTACGTTTTTAATATTGGGTCTTGAATTTTCTAGGAGTAACAGTTACAATCTTTTTTTGTTTTTGGTTTTTCTTTTTTGGTTTTTTTCGAGACAGGGTTTCTCTATGTAGCCTTGGCTGTTCTGGACTTGCTTTGTAGACCAGGCTAACCTCGAACTCACAGCGATCCGCCTGGCTCTGCCTCGTGAGTGCTGGGATTAAAGGTGTGTGCCACCACACCTGCTTAACAGTTACAATCTTAATGAAAAATAATTAGTACAGGTAGATCTCACATGCTTTCCTTTCAGCTTTCTGTAAGCATGAACATTGATCTGTCTTTAAGTTGTTTTTTTTTCTTTATTAATATAAACAAACCATAAATAATGTCCAGAATAACATGTCTTTGATAAGGAGGTTCTTGGTGTGAAGCACAGAATTTCGTGAGACAGGAGACTTGAGTTCTGAAGCCAGGGCAGATCCTTGGCCAAAGATCTTTGTGACCTTGGGCAGTCCACTGTGTCCCAATGAGTCTTTACATTTTCACCTCTAAAATGATGGCTTGAAACTTCTGATTTAAGATGCTAAATCAAAGAGTTAAACAAAAGAGAATGACAATAATCAGTGAATGAAAAATTCCAGTAAATTTCTGCAACACTAAAATAAGTTGGGGGCTGATCCAGATAACACTGCAAAGGAAGTGAGAGTAAATAGAGGCTCGTTTGAAACAAGAAAGGGCGCCTTTCCACCACAGAACCCCCAGGGCACTGTAAATGTAGAAATCACAGTACAGAAAATGAGGATGGAATGGGGAGGAGGCTATAGCCAGGAACGTTAAAACACATCTATGTAACAGATTACACTTTGCCACCAGCATTCTGCATGCTCAGCATTTGTCCTTAGAGAGCTAGTAAGTTACTGAAGAATCAGTATTACATCAGGCAAACCTAGTATAGGAAGCCCATCAAGAGGCTGACTTTTGGGGGCGTCATTTGAATTCTGAAAGGGACTGCTTCAACTGTCCTTGTAGCTAGAGAATGGGAATTAGATCCTGTGGCTCTCTAGGGCCTAGAGAACTTCCTCTGCTTTGTTTTGGTGCCATTGGAAGGCCACACTCTAGAGGCAATGGGGTTAACTTGAGTGAGGCGCTACCACTCAGCATCCAGCCATCATCCACTTGTTGAACTTACACAGAGGTGCACCTAAACTGTTAGTGCCCCATGTGCCCAGTAGAAGCAAATGTAATTCTGAAGAAGGATAGCATGGACCTGGATTTCATACTATTTCTAGAGCAGCTTTATAAATGCAAGGTCCAACACATACACAAAATGGTAAGACAGCCGGGCAGTGGTGGCGCACGCCTTTAAGCCCAGCACTCGGGAGGCAGAGGCAGGTGTGGATCGCTGTGAGTTCGAGGCCAGCCTGGACTATAAAGTGAGTCCAGGATAGCCAAGGCTACACAGAGAGACCTTGTCTCAAAATAAATAAATAAATAAATAAAAATAAAAATAAAAATAAAAAAACAAAAACCACCAACAACAAAATGGCAAGACACACAGGAGATAAGACAAAAGGACCAGATCAACAGGTGATCTCAGCATCATTAAAATTAAGTGGAAATTATAGACGTGAAAGTGAAAGCTATGGTAATTGAATTACAAATTGAAACAACATGTTGGCAAATATTAGACATAATTGAAAAATTAGCAATGTGGAAGATATATCAGCAGAAAATACTCAGAATGAAGCCTTAGAGGCCCAAAAGTAGAAATACAACAGAGATGATGTGTTAATTTTTTATTGCTTCATAATAAATTGCCACAAAATTGGAGGTTTAAAGTAACTCACATTTATTATCTGATGACCATTCTCTATCACAGAGTGCAAATTAAAACAGTGTTCTGTATATGTATCTTTTATTCTCCTGAAGTAATTGTTGTCTCTGAGGCTTACTACCTTTATCTACTAACCTAGGCCTAGTCCTGGAAGCTTCTAGTTTCTGTACAATCTAATCTAGGTCTAGAATGTTTTTAGCTTCTGAGCTGAATAAGCTCACCCTTTCTAGCTCTTTTTGAACTCTGGCTGGCTGGTTCAACTCAACTGTCCTTGCTCAAACTCCTCTCCAAGCCGACTGAGTCAAACTGGCTTCTCTCAGCTTCTGACTGAATTGTTCTGCTTGGTCTTAAAACTATCTGTAGAAATCTGTTCTGATCTTCTGGCTCCTTCTTATTCTCTGGTTCATTCTGTCTTCACTGTGTCCATCTTGTTCTGTCTTCAACCTGTCTCTGTAAAACTCTCCCAGTAAAACCACCTCCTCTCCCTCTCCCTTCACTGCTCTCCCATAAGTCACCTCTTTCCCCTAATGTTCTCATGAGAGTTAGGTGTATCCTATTCTGTCAAATCTTTCTCTCATTCCTTACTTTCTGTCCCTCAATTAGACATTCCTTTCAGACATGGATGCTTCCTTCTACCAACTAACTTTACTTTCATTGTTTGGGACTAAAGGTGTGCACTGAGGCCATGTCTATATTCTAGCCAGAGTAGCTATGTTGCTGGATTAAAATTCCTCTACAAAGCCTGGCACCGGGGTGCACGCCTGTAATCCCAGTACTCGGGAGGCAGAAGCAGGCGGATCAATGTGAGTTCGAGGCCATCCTGGTCTACAAAGTGTGTCCAGGACAGCCAGGTTTACACAGAAACCATGTCTCAAAACAACAGCAACAAAAAACAGGCCAGCGTGGTGGCACATGCTTTTAATCCCAGCACTCGGGAGGCAGAGGCAGGTGGATCACTGTGAGTTTAAGGCCAGCTTGGTCTACAAAGGGAGTCCAGGACGGCTAACACAGAGACCCTGTCTTGAAAAACCAACCAACCAACCAACAAACAAAAAGAAAACAAACAAAAACAAAACAAAACAAAAAACTCTACAAAATTCTCATGTACATGGTGAAATACAATCAATCCAGAGGGTAAAAAGTAAGTCGTTCATGATGCCAACCAAGTATTGGTGAAGATGTTCACATCCAGCCCTCAGTCATGGACTCTTGGCTCACAGCTGATGGACATAGACACTGATGGAACCTATGCATTCCCACCTGGCCACCTGCATGTATGAGATGCATGCTTGAGGGAATGGAGCCATGCACATGAATGTCGATGGCAGTGATTCTTGTCAACACTTCAAAACCGAAAATAACTAAATTAGTGACAGTCACACAAAGGAATATTACAGCAATGACAGACAAAGTGAATTATAGTACTCTGACTAGTGAGTGAGTCATAATACGGTGTTGAGTGAAAAGTCAGAGACATCTAAAAAAAAAAAATGACAAAAATAAGCGATAGGGTTATATGTAAGAGCACATGTTGACTTTATGAAAGCAAGAAAGTGATTGCCATAAAAGCCAGAAGCTAGGTCAGGCTTGGGTTGGTGCTGCACACCTTTAATCCCAGCACTTGGGAGTCAGAGGCAAGAAAATCTCTGAGTTCGAGGCTAGCCTTGTCTACAGAGCTAGTTCCAGGACAGCTGGGGCTACTCAGAGAAACTCTGCCTCACAAAAGTAAAAGAAAAAAAGAAAAGAAAAAAGTCAGAGGTTATTTTCGCCTCTGGTGGACAATTAGAAGGGGTTATTAAGGGGACTTTGGGGCACCAATAGAGCATGGCTCTTTGTGATGTGTTATTGAGCAGAGGAACAAAAGCAAAGCAAAGCAGTGACTGACATACACGCCTCCCTCATCTACAGCTCTCAGAACTGGGGAGCAATAGATCAGTGGCCTTAACATTCTGAGAGAAAATAGATTTTCAGCTGAAAAAACAGACTGTCAGTCAAAGACAAGGGTAGAATAAGATCATTTCTCTTCCATGTATGGTGTCTGGGGACGTTCTTAAGGACACACTCCAACAATCAAGACAGCACAAGAACATGCAGGACAAGAGGCCAGACAAGAATCTCAGGCTAAATTCCGTGAAGCAAGCTTTGAGATGTCTTCAAAAAAGGATGGATCAATCCCAAGATAGATGTCAGAGTGGGAGGACATGGTACTGGTGACAGGCTTTTTTCTTTTTCCTTTTTCTTTTTTGTTTTTTGTTTTTTTTTTTCAGGGCAGGGTTTCTCTGTGTAGCCTTGACTGTCCTGGACTCACTTTGTAGACCTTGCTGGCCTCAAACTCACAGCGATGTGCCTGCTTCTGTCTTCTAGAGTGCTAGGATTACAGACGTGTGCCACTGTGCCCAGCCGAGTTTTTCTTCTCTTAGGAAAAAAAAAATGTTTATTAGAAACTTGTGGAAGGAAGTATAGGAAGAGGTGTGGTCTGCATAGAAACAAAGGTGGGATGTCCAAGCACTTGGTAGCTGGAAAGACAGAGAACCCAGCTGGCTCCATGTAGCAGACATTCTAATTTTCTGTATGCAACCGGCAGCAACTGGTGTGGTCTTTGGGAAGTGAAGCATAATCCCAGCTCTGTACCTGGTAATGTTTAAATGTGTACATGTGCTTTCCTGTTGGCTGTCATGGTTTGTAGACAGCTGAGAGAAGCAGCACAGAGGCTTAGCTGTCCGTTTAACATGAAGACGCAAGCAAGCACAATTGCTTAAGACAAAGGTTTGGAGGAAGAGCGAAGAGGGTAAAGAGAGCACAGGGTGGAACATAATGGGGGGGGGGGAGCAAGATTAGGTGCATTAACTCACTGACAAAGGAGCCCTGAAATAGCGTCAGAACAAAGCTGCAAGCGGTTGAAGGTGTCGAGTGAGCAGCTAGACCCTTAGTTTCATACCAGGAAGTGTCTGTACTTTTGAGTTAAAAGCCGGTCACCAGTACAGAAAACATGGGTAGGTGCAGGTCTTTGTTCCTGTAGCTTGAGCAGGAGTGGAGGAACCTGTCTCCAAGCCGTTAGAATTTGTATGCCAAAAAAAGTTTAACTGACCTAGGTGTATGTTTATTTTATTGCCTTAGTTAGGTTTCTGTTGCTGTTATAAAAACACCATGATCAAAAACAACATGAGGAAAGAAGGGTTTATTTGTAGTCCAGGGAAGTCAGGGCAGGAACTGAAGCAGAGACCATGGAGAGTGATGCTGACTGACTTGCTCCTCCTGGTTTGTTTAGTTTGTTTTCTTATACCATCCAGGACCGCTTACCCAGGGGTGGTACCACTCATAATGGGCTGGACCTCCCACATCAGTCATTAGTCTAGAAAATGCCCCACAGGCTAGTCTGGTGGGGGCATCTTCTCAGTTGAGATAACCTCTTGCAGAATGACTCTAGCTTATATCAAGTAGGCAAAAAACTAGTCAACACACACACATATATACATACACACACACATACATAGTTTCAAAGTATACGTACATTATAAAATAAATGCAGCTAATTTATATACACATGTCTTACATGATTTCTGCAGTGAGAACACTTAACATCTATTCTCTTAGCAATTTAAAAAAACACAGTATAAGAAGGGTAAGGCAGTACACGCTCTTAATCCCAGTACACCGGAGCCAGAGGCAGGCAGACCTCTGAGTTCAAGGCTAACATGGTTTATATAGTAAGTTTCAGGACTGCATAGAGAAACCCTGACTCAAAGAAAAAGAAAATAGAAAAGAAAAAACCAACACAGTGTAGTAGTGTTATTAATGGGAGACACCATGTTATTCTGTAGTGCCCATAAACTCAGTCATAACTTCTGTTTATCTGAAAATTTAGACAAAATCTTTTCTAGATCAGAAAGTTGAGTCTAAGAAATATATACACATGTACACATGTACAATAAGGATTTCTTTCACAATAGATTTTCTTCATTATTACATTCATCTGTGTAATAAGTTTGCCTTTGAGCATGTGGGCTCACCTATGACTTGTACATATGTGCATCCATATAAATGTAATAAATGCAGTGGTTCTTCTTAGCCAGTTCTACAGTATACAGCCTTTAAGTTAAAAACAGGTCTAATTGCCGGGCGTGGTGGTGCACACCTTTAATCCCAGCACTCGGGAGGCAGAGGCAGGTGGATCTCTGCCAGTTTGAGGACAGCCTGGCCTACAAAGTGAGTCCAGGACAGTCAAGGCTACACAGAGAAACTGTGTCTTGAAAAAACAAAAAAAACAAAAACAACCCAGGTCTAACTAAGTTAGAGCTGTTGAACAGAACAGAAAAGAGTAAAGATAAACAATATTACAAAGTAGTGAGAATAAATTCACAGAAACTGTTTAAAGTGATGTCTGGCTGGGTGTGGTGATGCTTGCCTTTAATCTCAGAACGCGAGGGGAGGGGGCGGCGCAGAGGCAGGTGGATCTCTGCAAAGTGAGTCCAGGACAGCCAAGGCTACACAGAGAAACCCTGTCTCGAAAAACCAAAAACCAAAACACACACAAAAGTTATGCCTGGGCCCCCAGGTTGTGTTTAGCAGCCTGAGCCCCTGTTGAGCCATCCAAAGGCCTTTGTACTGGTGACACTGTGTAATGCTTAGCTGGAAACCTGAAAACGTGCCATTGTGCCGTTCACTTTTTCATATCCAGTTTCTGGAGAGAAATTAGCCCTAAGTTTCATGACGGGATGTGCGCACAGGAAACTGGAGCCTTAGATCTTACCCTTATAAGAGGAGGTGTCCTTTCCATCAGAACTGTATATACAGCAAGTGCTTACACTGGGGTTTTGTATCTTGGGAATTTGCCACAAGCTGAGGCTTTGGCTTCTGCTTCCTTTCAGATTCTTTGGCCTGGGAAAGCATAATCAGTCAAAACATAGATTTATTAAATTCCTTCCATGAGCTCAACCATGGCAGCTCCACGACACTTTAGAGTATACTGACATTTCAATCAATGATAACAAGGAAGTTCTCGGTTTCTTGGTGTGTCCAAACTGAACATTTCATTCCTTGACCTGTGTTACATGCTTTGGATTAAATTACCTGGTTCTGAACCTGCTAATCTTAGCTAACTGAGAATTATAAGTGGAAAGAATTGCAGACTCCCACTCCAGCTGCAGCTGAAAAGCGTGGTGCCTCTGGGGAGGGCTAGACCAGGCTGCCCGCTTGGCCACTTCCCCTTCCATATGTACATAAAGCCTGACTGGGGAAGAGCAGAAACACTTCTCCTTGTCTTGTTACTTGCTTTGAAAGATAGTACATCAATTGTATTTCTCTGTTGCTATTTTCAAAAGCCATTTTAATAGGCTGTTTATTATATCTCCTAATTATAGTGCTGCTTTTGATACAGTTCTTGGGATAAATGTTGCTGTCAAGAAGTTAAGCCGTCCTTTTCAAAACCAAACGCACGCAAAGAGAGCCTACCGCGAACTCGTCCTCTTAAAGTGTGTCAACCATAAAAATGTAAGTTACTGATGGTCCTTCTCTGTGCTGTGATCAGATGGAAGATTAGCTGATGATGAGAGAAACTATAGAAAGATGAAATGTATTGATAAAATTAAAAATATCCTTTATTACATCTAATTATTGGGGAGGAGCAGGTTATGCCACTGCTCACTGTGGAGATCAGAGGACAAGCTGCCAGAGTCACCCTACCCCTTACCCTAACCCTGTCTAACCCTGACCTCAACTAACCCTAACTCTAACCTAGAAGACAAGCAGCCGGAATCACCCTAATCCTACCGCTGATACTCACCGTAACTCTGAGTAACCCTATTTCTAACCATAGCCATAATCCTAACCCTACCCCTGACTAACTCTAACCCGAACCTCAACCCCTACCCCTGACTAACCCTAACCCCAACCCTAATGCTACTTCTAACCTACCTCTAAGCCCTAACTCTACCTCTAACTTTGAGCCTGACCCTAACCCTACCTCTGACCATGAGCCTGACCCTAACCCTACCCTGACCATAACCCTGACCCTAAACCTACCCCTGACCGTGACCCTAACTCCTAAACCTATCCTCTAACCCTAAACCCTAACTCTAACCCAAACTCTAACCCTGTCTAACCCTAACCCTAACTGGTTTGCCTTTTGTACCCTGTGGGCCCCTGGGGTCCAGCTCAGGTCAGTCACCAGCAGGCTTTATGACTAGTGCCTTTACCCACCTCGCCATCTTCTCAGGAGGAGGTCAGTTCATGACATCCTTCTCCAGATGTAGATGAGTGGAGAATATATTAATGATTATACTAAACTTTGTCTGTTCCCCTTTGTTTCAACACGTGTGCTAGATCTTTCCATATAGTGACATTAATTATGTGACTATGATCAGTTTATTCTTTGAGACAGGGGTTCTCTGTGTAACAGCCCTGGCTGTCCTGAAACTTGCTCTACAGACCAGGCTGGCCTCGAATTCACAGAGACTCGCTAGCCTCTGCCTCCCAAGTGCTGGGGTTAAAGGCATGTACCAACACCACATGGCATATGTTTTATTTTTAATTTTTGTCAGTTTACAAAATATATGTTTATTACTTTTAAAAATTCAGATAATATAACTTAGAAAGCAAAAGTCCCTGGGCCCCTCAGCCATAGGTCACTAGCATGAACGTTTTAGTGAGCATACTTGTTTATGTATGTTCACATATGTATAAACAAAATCAATTATGCTATTCTTCCTCTTTTTACCCCAAGTGGAATGTTGCTAAATTTCATATACTTTGACGAACACACCTGTAAATGGTTGCATATACAGATAGACAATAACTTAGTTAACAAATTGTGCTGGTCAGTATTTTTGTCAACTTGACACAAGCTAGCGTCATCTGAGAAGAGGGAACCTCAATTGAGAAAATGCCTTCATCAGATTGGCCTATAGACAAGTCATTAGTGACTGCTGTGGGAGGGCCCAGTGCTCCTGGAGTGTATTTAAAGAAGCAAATTGAGCAAGCCAGTAACGGTGTTCTTTCTTGGCCTCAGCTTCAGTTCCTGCCTCCAGGTTCCTTCCTTGAGTTTCTGTCCTGAGTTCCCTTCTCGATAGATTATAAACCATAGGCAAATAAGACTTGTTATAGTGTTTTATATCAGCCACAGAGAACAAACTAAGACACAAACCATGTTGTTTGGGTAGGTTATTTCCAGTTTTTTTCCCTATTAGAAGCCATGATACAGTGAATATGCTCATTCATAAAATTTGGTACATATACCCAGGTAAGTTATTGCTGGTCAAACAGTACATACAATCCCGGTTTTTGTACATGCTGACAAGCTAATGTCAAGGCATCCTGTAGGTTTATACTTTGATGAAAAGCTTCTGAGAGCAGTTTGCTTCAGATTCCCCCAGCACTATGTAGTACTGCTTTTGTTTTTCTTTTGCCAATCTGATACATGACAAATAATCTTAGTTTTTATCTATAAGGTTGAATTTCTTTTCATGTTTTTGGGATTTTGTGTGTGCACCTGTGTTCATATTTGCACATGTGTGGGCATACTGTTACAGGTCTGAGTGTACATGTGGAGGCCAGAGGCCGATGTCAGATGTTTTCATGAATCTCCGCATTATATATTGAAGCGACGTGTCTCACTTGAACCTAATTTGGCTCGTCTAGCAAGCCAGCTTGCTCTAGTGATCCCCTATCTCTATCCTGCGGGCTCTGCTCTGAGAGGACAAGTGGGCCACCATTCCCATTGGCGTTTATGTGGGTGTTGGGAGTCTGAACTTTAGTCCTCACTGAGTCATATCAGAAGTCCCAATTATTTTTATTTCATTGAAAATTTGCTTTTCATTGTTGTGGTTCTTTTGTTTTGTTTTGTTTTGTTTTTTGGTTTGGTTTGGTTTTTTGAGACAGGGTTTCTCTGTACAGCCTTGGCTGTCTTGAACTCACTTTGTAAACCACGCTGGCCTTGAACTCACATCAATCCACCTGCCTCTGCCTCCCGAGTGCTGGGATTAAAGGCATGTGCCACCATGCCTGATCTGTGGCTCTATTTTTCTTTTAAACTTTTTGGTGTCTTTTTTAATTCATTTATAAGCCCAGCTAGCTTTGAACTCTGTAGCTGGCCTCAAACTTGCAATCTCCTACCTCAGCCTTTATCAGTGATAAAGTGACAGACATGCCACCCATGTCCAGCTTCAACTGTTTTCCCCTTTCCCATTTGACCTCATGTGTTGCTTTAGTATGCTGACTTTTTTTTAACTTTGGCTTTCTATTAATGTAGTTAGATATCCTAGGTTTCCTATCATGCTTAGAAAATATTTTATCACACCAGAACGATAGAAATGTTTGCCCGTATTCTTCTCTGCTTTATACTTCAGTGTTTTAGACTTTGTTCCCCAAGACTGAAAGGTGGGTGCAGTTTCCTTCCCCTTTTTGCTGGTTCCCTTGTATATGTAATTAGTAATTTGCCTTTTTCTTGTGAGATGATTGAGGGTGTGTGCTTGAAATACATGGGTTGCAAGCTCGGAGGCCACAAGGAGCAAGCAGTGATGTCAGCGGCTTAGTCTCTTAGAGGAATGTAAGGCCATGAGGCCTCATCATCATGACCATAAAGTACCAGCTCAGCCTTCCCATTTAAAATCTTTTCAGAGGGACTGGAGAGATGGTTCAGTGGTTAAGAACACCGTCTGCTCTTCCAGAGGTCCTGAGTTCAATTCCCAGTAACCACATGGTAGTTTACAGCCACCTGTAACGAGATCTGGTGCCTTCTTGTGGTAGGCAGGCCAACACGTGGGCAGAATACTGTATAAATAACAAATTTTTTCTTTTCTTTATTTTAGTTTTTCCAGACAAGGTCTCTCTGTGTTAGCCTTGGCTGCCCTGGACTTGCTTTGTAGACCAGGATGGCCTTGAACTCACAGCTATCCGCCTGCCTCTGCCTCCCGAGTGCTGGGATTACAGGCATGCGCCACCACGACTGGCTAAAATAAATCTTTTAAAGTCTTTTCAGAAAGTTACATATAGTATTTAAGTCTCCACAGTAAGCACAAAATGTTAACTAGTACACTTCCAACCATTATTTTTATCTTTTTCATATATTTAAATTCTGTAATAATAATTAGGTTACTGGGGGCATGTGAGTGATTCTATTAATAGCATGTCTTACTTTGAATTGATGGTTAAGTTTTCCAGTGGTGTGCACTAGAGTGCTTTGGTGACAACCATAGTAATGATAAATATTGAGTTCTGCAATCATTTTTACATCTTTACTAATTTTAGTGTTCTGTTTTATTATCCATCTGACATACTAAAGTATAATTAATTTTCTCTTTTTAGATAATTAGCCTGTTAAATGTGTTTACCCCACAAAAAACTCTAGAAGAATTTCAAGATGTGTAAGTATCTTTTGCATCAGATTGAAAATTTAGAAAGTTAATGATTTTTATGCTTAGGAAACAGTGGGCTATATACAAGCTCGAGACCCTAGGGTGCTGCCAGTGCCACAGGACCAAGGACACCAGCAGTATAGCTTGTAGTCTGAGTCTGACAGCCTGAGATCTCAGGGAGCTGATAGTATGTAAGTCCTAGTGTTCTGCTTCTAAAACACAGGAAGAGTCTGTTTCAGCTCCCGGAGAAGAGCCTCCTTCATTCTATGTGTTTGATCTTCGTGGGGCTTGCTCAGCTGGAAAGTGTCCATACACATTGAGCACTGTGCTTCCTTATGTAGTGCATTAGGGCCCACATGGCAACCACTGCCCCAAACGCCCGCCAGGACCCAGCACACAGAAGGCTCTCCCAGCGCAGTGTCCTTCGACCTAGTCTAGTTGTCATCCACAGCTCCTCATCGCAGAATAGATGAAGGAGAGACACAGGGAGGCGGGGGCATGAGGAGGGAGGCTAGGGAGGCATTCTGCAGACACTGGGACAAGGTGGCACTGAGGTGGAAGAAAAAGCCCGAGCAAAGGAGCAGCACTGGAGCATGCTGGTGTGTGCTGCTACCCGCGGGAGACCTGTGTGGCTGGAGTGGGAGAGCACACAGGGCAGGCGGCGTGGGCTCAGAGAAGTGGTGTTCAGATGGAAAGGAAGTCAGACTGAGGTTTCCCTGCAGAGCAAGGATCCCACCTGACACATTTCAAAAGAACAATTGGGTTTTTGCGGGGCTGAGAATGTACTGTGAGAGGCAGACAAAAAGGCCTAGTTAGAATGGGGAGGCAATCACAGCAATTGTGTGTGAGAGGTTCAAGTGGGTAATGGGTCAAGACACCATTGTATTAGACATCAACACTGTTTGACGGTGGAGGCACAGGATCTGCTGGTAGCTAGCGTGAGAGAGGAGTTGAAAGCCGCACATGAAGGCTCTCAGCCGAGGCGGAGAGAGCTATGAGAGGACTAGACTGTGGGGAGTTCGAGGGGGGGAGGGGGGAGCAGGTGGAGTCAGGAGTAGGTTTTAGACATGGACTCACACATTATTGCCAAGTGCAACAGTGAAGTAGGTGGAAAGGAAAGAACCTGGAATTCAGGAGAGAGGCCTGGACTAGAGGAATGGAAGAATAATCTGTAAATGGTCCTTCAAGGTACAGATATCACCAAGAAAGTGAGTGCTATGAGAGGACAGCCAGTATCTGATTATAACCACTCCAACAGGAAGTAGTTGGCTACAGAAAGCAGCCACATTCTCGACATTGGCCTTTGGGTCTCTGCAAATGTGTAAGTCATCAGTTTTAGCAGAGACTTGGCATAGGCCAAGTCAGAATGGCATGACCAACAATGGGAGGAGAATTATGTCTGAGCACCTCTTTGGTGGGGGTGGGGCTATGCTTTCACCATGAGCTAGAAACATGTGCTAGTGGTGGACCTTGAGTGTGAAAGTTTCTGTTATTGTATGTTCAGCCATAAATATAGCTTCCAACTAGGCGGTAGTAGTGCACGCCTTTAATCCCAGCACTCAGGAGGCAGAAACAAAGGGATCTCTGAGTTGTGGCCAGCTTGGTCTGTAGAGAGAGAGTTCCAGGACAGCAAGGGCTATACAGGGAAACCCTGTCTTTTAAAAGCTTTTAAAAAAAAAGATTTCATTTTTAGCCACCATGTGGTTGCTGGAAATTGCACCCAGGACCTCTGGAAGAGCAGCAAGTGCTCCTAACTACTGAGCCATCTTTCTAGCTCCAAGATGCATTTTTAGAGCAGTCCAGGTACATAGCGAACCTGAGCAGAAAGCTCAGTTTTCGCTTAGCCTGTGTATAGACCTTCCACATCAGCAGCCCCAGCAGAATCTATAGCAGCATGGTATGGATGTTAAAAGGATGATCAAACAGAAGATAGGTAGATATGTAGGTCGGTGGATAGATAGTCAGACACACAGATAAAAAAGAAAAGTAAAAAAGTTTGTATGAGATTGTTTTCATGATAAAAAAAAGTTGTTTATAATTTGAAAGACAGAAAGACATTGGGTAAGCTAGTTGTTTGTGTGTTCTTTTGGAAATTTTAAAGCCCTATTATACATTTGACTGCTTTTAAAGTTCTTTATTAAAAGGGCTTTTATTTTAGCTGTGCAGTATTTAGATCCCATTACTACTGTTTCTTAACAATTGTGATCTAACAATCATGAAGGGATTTTTAAAAATAATATTAATGAATATGGTTGGTGTCTTTTGAATACTCAGGTACTTGGTTATGGAGCTAATGGATGCTAACTTATGTCAGGTTATTCATATGGAGCTGGACCATGAAAGGATGTCGTACCTTCTCTACCAGATGCTCTGTGGCATCAAGCACCTGCATTCAGCTGGTATCATTCACAGAGTGAGTAATCACATAACGACTTTGTCTTAAAATAATCACCATTTGGCTGGCAGTCATCTAGTTACAAAAGAAAGTGTTTGTGTGTGTGAAATAGTGTGAGTGTGCGTGTGGTATATGTGCACGTATATGAGTGCACACCTTACTTATGTATACTTAGAGGCCAGAGGAGGATGTCAAGCGTTTAATTTTGGCCTTATTCCCTTGAGACAGGAACCTGGACCTAGAGGGAGGCTGGCAGCCAGCAAGCCCCAGGGATCACCTGACTCCACGTTTCCCCAAACCCATAGCATTGGAGTTACAGTGGGTGTGTGAGCACAGCTGGCTTCTCACATAGGGGCTGGAGGTTTGAACCCAGATCCCTGTGCTTATGTAGCAGGCACTCATACCCACTGATCCATCTCCACAGCTCCAAAAACTTCTTCTTTTTAAAAAATTGGCTCTTTGAAAATCCAGGTTAAGCTATGGAATCTTATCGTGCACAAAACACTGTTCAGATCAATCCTGTCTTGCCCAAGCCCCGTGCACTTCAGCCATTGTAGACACAGAGATGGGGAGCCACCTTACTGCAGACCAACCTTTGTTTTCTGTTTTAACTTTTCATTTCATGGTAACTCTGTGTGTGTGTGTGTGTGTGTGCGTGTGCGCGTGCGTGTGTGTGTGTGTGTGTGTGTTTTGTTTTCTGTTTTAACTTTTCATTTCATGATAACTCTGTGTGTGTGTGTGTGTTGTGTTTTGTGTGTGTGTGTATAGCCCTGGCTGTCCTGAGACTAAAGGCATGCACCACTACCACCTGGCCAATTTTTGGTAACTTAAAACTTAGAGTTTTAACTTTTCACTTTGCAGTAACTTAAAACTTAGAAAAAGAAAAATTGCAAGAATAGGCAAGAACTCAAAAATACAAATGGCCCCACGTCAAACCATTGTTAATATTCTTGGTATATTTGAAACTTGCTTTTTATTTAATTTTATTTTATTTTATATCCATTGATGTTTTGCCCGTGTGTATGTCTGTGTGAGAGTGTCAGATCTGGGAGTTACAGATAGTTGTGGGCTGCCATGTGGTTGCTGAGAATTGGCCCCTGGTCCTCTAGAAGAGCAGTCAGTGCTCTTAACCACCAAGCCATCTCTCCAGCCCCAAAACTTCCTTTTTAATGAGCAAGGAAATTAGATTCAGGGCAGGAGAAAGCCAGTGGCCAAGGAGCATCATGGTTGTCACTGTCAGGACTTGCTTCTATGCTGATTTTTGGCCTAGGTTGTCTCCCTGTCGCAGAGAAGAGCCCTGAGATACAGTGAAGCCTGTTAATACAGAGTATTGGGCAGAATTCTCTCTGATCAGTTAGGTGCCAGGAAAGGTTGGGTCTAGCACAAGGCACTGAGCCAAGGCTTCTCAGAATGCAACCCCATTCCCGTCCTTGTTTCCCCCAGACCTGATCCTTTCTTCAGACTATCCATAGGCCTGTGTTGGGTTACGGCATTTCATTCTCTTGTGTACACCCATAACAAAGTTGTTATTCAAAGTGTAGCCTTTGCTGCCACCCAGTGGTCATTTCAAATGATCGCCATTCCGAGGGCAAAGTTTACTTTTAAAATAGTAACCAGAAGATTGCTAATGAATCATTCTATTTCTAGAAAATTCCCCAGACCTCTAAATAACTGAAAGCATACTTTTTAGTTTTATTTAGTATACTGAATTTTCCACCAACAATATGATGCTTATAAAGTTCAGTGCTGTTTCTCTCCTACAGAAGGCTTTATTTTAAGTGTATTTATTTTTATTGTATGTGTATGGATGTTTGTCTGCGTTTATATATGGATATCACATGCATTGGAGGCCAGGAAAAGGCATCAGCTTTCCTGAAACTAGTTATAGGTGTTTGTGAGCTGCCATGTGGGTGTTGGGAACCAAAACATGGCCCTCTGGAAGAGCAGCCGTGCCCTTAACCACTGAGACGTCTCCACCAACCCCTCTTCCTGAAAGCATTCTGTTTGTTTTTGGAAACAGAGTTTCTCTGGATAGCCTTGGCTGTCCTAGACTCACTTTGTGATCTCAAACTTACAGCCACCCTCCTGCCTCTGCCTCACTGAGCGCTGGGATCACAGGTGTATGCCACCACACCCAGCTCCCAAAAGCATTCTTAATGTCTCTTAAATACACTGCCTTTTGTGTGGTGCTGGAGAAGGAACCTGTGGCCTTGTTCATATGTGGCAGTGCTTTACCACTGAGCTGTGGTCCTCAGCCCTGTAAATACACATTTAATGAAATGTATGCTTTATGATAATTTCTAAGATTCCCAAGCTGTATTAATTTTTGAAGGGTGAGTTGTTTTCTCTGACTTTTTTGTTCCCTCTGAAGCCAGAGGTAAGGGCGGGAGAATGTCCCCCAGCTCCTGGAAAGTTCCTGAGACTGTGGCATGTACATGCCTTTTGCAAAAGAAACATGTGGTCCTGTAGGGCAGCACTCCTGCCTACATGCAGGTGAGGCAGAGCCCAAAGAACTGTGTGTTTTGCTCAGCACAGTATATAGAACCTATGGTGACCGGAGAAAATGTGTGCCCATCTTGCTCCCTGCCCAGCACCCCCACCGTGTCTTACTGGTTCTTTCTGGATCCCTAGTACACTCCTGCCTCATTCACATCTGTGTCTGCTGGGAAAGGTATGAGCGGCCATTGAGGAGACACATACAGGTACATCAAACTGGATGACAGGCCTCTGTGGGTGAGGAACCCAATTAGCCTTAGCATGCCAGCGTAAGCAGTGCTGGTCTCCTTCTTCTCCTTCTTACGGTGATACGTACCTTCAATTTTGTTGTGAAAGTGATTTGTCATACACCTGTACCTGAAAACTCAGGATGTTAAAACATGACAGTCATAAGTTCAAGGACAGCTTTAGCTATCTATATGGCAAGGGTCTGTCTTGAAAAAATAAAAATATTTTCACAATAAACAAAAACTTTAATTATTTGAAAGTTTTTAGAGTGAAACAGAACAAAAAGTTAAGTTTTATCCTTCACTTCTACCACTTTTACTTTATATAATTCCCCAAATTGGGGAAAATGAAAGCCTCCCACTGCCCTGCAGCCACCTGGAGAAGACCCACTGTTGCAGTCTGCAGCGCTTCTTCCAGCTCTGTTCACCTGCACCCGTGCCAGCCTGTCTGTGTGTGTGTCTGTCCTTAACTTGGGTCTTTTCAAAGCTGGAAACCTCTTGACAGGTCCCTGTAATTTGCTGAACAAACTGGTTGATTTACATTTGTGCTTTCATCAAGGATCAAAGTGTTACATAAATATTTATGAAAAATGTAACTCTCTAAAAGCAAGTTTTGAATTCACTTTTGTTATGACGGTTGTTTGGTTTGGTTTGGTTTGGTTTGTGATGCCAGGGATGAACTAGAGTCCTGTGCATGCTAGGCCGCTGCTACACCACTGAGCTATGTCACCAGCCCGACTTTCAGTTCTTTTAATCAATGATTTTAGTGTTCATTTCCATATCTCAGGGCAGTATGTTTAGATCTTGTTGACCCGTTTCAGTTTGGGACATAAGATTAGGACCATATGTGTTATATGTGTCCATGTGTTACTCATGTTTATGTGTTTGTGGATACACATATGTGTGGGTATAGAAGCTCAGAAGCTCTTCTCACTTACGTCTGAGGGGATTTGGATCAGACCCTATTTACTCTTTGGCCTTCACTAAACTCCCCCAAGTGGAGGAGCCCTGGTGATGCGTAGGCTTGTCCAGCTGGGTGACATACACTCTGAACTTGTGTCCAGCCATCCTCAGAGTTTCTAGTCATTCCCCTTTCCCACTGTGTGGCCACCGCAGTAAATAGTTTTGTTGCCTATGAGCAAGGGCCAGGGGGATCCACACAGTAGACACTTGTCATGACGTGTAGGTCCTCCTTCCTATGACATCTCTTCAGTCGGTGGTCTTGGATCAGGGATTCAAACAAGCAATAGTGGTGGTTAAGTCAGGGACACACACACACACGCCTAGCTTTTCTGTCCTTGTCTATTTTGAGTGTTGCTGTTGGCCACCCCTATGGCTGCCATGTTGTAGTAACCATTTCCACAACTCTACAGGTCAGCTGTCATTGTGTCCTTACTCATGTTTCTTGTTTAATGTGTTTTGGGTGGTTCTTGAGATTGGAAGAGGCAACTTGTCTTGATTCTGCCATCTTGGCACTGAAAGTGAGTCTTCAAGCCACCAGATAGTTAAAAGCTGACTCCGTTTACGTTGAGAAGGCTGAATGGAGAGTCTGAGGGACTCTGAGAACCTCAGTGACCTCTTTACTCACTGCTTTGGCAGACATCAGCTGGTTCTCACGGTTCTGGGGTGACCCTTGCACCAGGTGTGTGTGTACAGACATCCATAGCTGTATTTTATTATCCTAGTTGTCCAGCAAATGGCAGTAAAGTAGACTGCTGTCCCCATCACTACAGTTTTTAGGTAGATGGCGCCAGGACCAGGAACTGTTCTCCCCTTCTGTAGGGCTCCTTTGACAATGCTCCATTTGTCTTTGTTAGAGGCAGTGCTGCTGTGCCCATCCTTGGCCATGTGGCCATGCTGTTTGTTCTAGATGACAAGGCCTGCTGGGTAGTAAAGGATCCATACCCCTGGGGTCTACATCTGTGGATTCAACTGGCTGCAGATTAAAAGTATTTGGAAAACAAAAATTTCACCTGTACTGAAAACAGACAAACTTTTTTCTGTGTAATTATCCCCTAAACAACAGCCTTATTGTAGGTATTATAATCATCTAGATTTGAGTTAGAGGATCCCGGAGGCTGTGTATAGGTTGTGTGCAAATGTCATTCCATGTTATGTATGGGACTTGCAGGCTCTCAGGTTTTGAGCAAGTGGCAGTGAGAGGCCACCTGACTTGTTTGGAGGCAGGGTCTCAGAGCCCAGGATACCGTTCCACCCACCTCCTTCCCACCCTCACAAGCTTCAGTAGCTGCTCACCTCACAACTCCTTGCCACTATGAAATTGTGTATTTACAGTGCTGTGACTCATTTAAATGACGTCTTTTCTAGGATTTGAAGCCTAGCAACATTGTAGTAAAGTCAGACTGTACCCTCAAGATCCTTGACTTTGGCCTGGCACGGACAGCCTGTACCAACTTTATGATGACTCCCTATGTAGTGACTCGCTACTACCGCGCTCCAGAAGTCATCCTGGGCATGGGCTACAAAGAGAACGGTAAGTATGGCTAGGACTACAGGCACTAAGCAGTAAACAGTGCTTCCACAGTCATTGGCATGTGCTCCCTCAAGAACCATGGGAGACACAGCTTGAGCTCCGGGCTGCATATAGGTGCCTGTAATCCATATATAATAAATCATTTATTTTGTATTTCCATTTGTTACTTTTTTTTTTCCAACTCTGGCTGGCCTGAAACTCAGAACTCTGCCTGCCTCTGCCTCCCAAATGCTCAAGTTAAAAGTGTGTGCTGACTCAAAACCCTTTCATATTTTGATCAAGGTACTGTGTGCCCATGGAAGAGTGCAATGCTGACAGTGCAGCTGGGAGTCAGTACAGCTGTCAGTGGGCACACCCATGGAGCCCACAGCCTTGGGCCTTTGTGCCCCTCTCTTTACCCCGGTTGCCAACACTGTGACTGGTTTCACTACTACTTTAAAAAATTTTTTTAATATTAATGGAATAATACACCATGTTTCTTTCATGTAAAGCTGATTTTTTTATATATATATTTTTTATTTAGTTTTAATTTATGTGCATTGGTGTGAGGGTGTCAGATCTTGGAATTACAGACAGTTGTGAGCTGCCATGTGGGTGCTGGGAATTGAACTCAGGACCTTTGGAAGAGCAGGCAGTGCTCTTAACCACTGAGCCATCTCTCCAGCCCCGTAAAGCTGATTTTTTTTAACATCAAAACTTCTCTTGTTCTATCAGTGCCAACTAAATATAAGCTAAACTTCCGCTTTTAACACATTTATTTGTTTGTTTATAAGAATAAAGGAGAGAATAGTAGTGGAAGTTTGCCAAGGTCTTTTGAGATGAGTTTGACTGTGAATTTTGTAGATGCTTTGTAGCCTGCTCTGAGAGGCACAGTGCCCTCCAGTAACTGCCTGTGGCTAGCTCTCCCTTCCCTGTCTGAGGCACGAGATGCAGCCAGGCTCCATGCTTGACCCCACACTAGAGGACAGACACCACAGAGCTATGCTTAAGCAGGGCCTTCCCAAAATCCAACCCTTGCCTATTGGCTGCCACCTTTGTATGTGGCAACTTAAGACATGGTCATTCAGATGTGGTGTCAGGAGCTTACAGGAGTGTTTGGTGGCTGCCGTGTTTGGGGGGGGAGGTGGCTTAGAAACAGAGATGCAAGGCTCCCTGGCTGTTTTTTAATCACCTGGTATTTGGTAGTGGACATCTGGTCTGTCGGGTGCATCATGGCAGAAATGGTCCTCCATAAAGTCCTGTTCCCAGGAAGAGACTGTATCCTTCACAGGGAGAGACCCAGCACTCGGCCATGGAGGCTGGGGTGGGGGCTGGGGGAGTGTGACACTGAGAATTTTATGTTCATTAGCACCTTCTATGTCCAGGTTTTTGTTTGTTTGTTTGTTTAAGCTGTAAGGTATTGGACTCTTTGGCATTAAAACCACAGATTGCTACAAACTGAAGGCTGAAGTGGAGGTCAGCAATCGTTCATACTGTGTAAAAAGCTCGCCCTTAGCTAGCCCCTGATGTTTCCATGTCTGTGTGTGTAGTACTCTGTTAGAATTCCTTTTTCCTCACTTTTGTTTTGTTCATGACACTTCATAATTTTATCATTTCATTTTATTTTCAGTTGATATCTGGTCAGTGGGTTGCATCATGGGAGAGCTGGTGAAAGGTTGTGTGATATTCCAAGGCACTGACCGTATCCTTCCCCAGGACCCTGACCCTGGCCATGGTGTCCATGCTAAGGGCAGCATGGTCGCGCCTCCTCACAATGCTCAGAAGGAACTGTTGGGTTGCAGACTGTGTTCTCAGGGCTCTTCATTACACTTGTTAAGCTAGTGTCACAGACCAAGGGGTTCACTTTTATATGTCCTTATTTTCACTCAAATACCTGTGACAATAGAGACAGAGTCAAACTAAACCAGTCATATTAGCTCTTTTATCAGAAATAGCTAGATGTATAAAATTATTGTCTTTGGTAAATATATTCTGGTATTTAAGTGGAAATACTATTTTACAAATTAGTTCATTCCATTAATTAACTAGGTAAAGTCTAAATTTATAGGCTAGCATGTATGTATGATTTAAGTCATTTATGATTCTGTTAGTTACTGGTATGACGTAAGAGCTGGGGCAAGCTAAGCAGATTTAAGTGAAATGGCTAGATGAAAATTGTGTCAGGAGCCACACATTATGCTTTCTCATTTGTTATTTTGTTGACATTTTGTAGACATTTCTAAGGA
Organism: Acomys russatus; assembly: GCF_903995435.1. NCBI lineage: Eukaryota > Metazoa > Chordata > Mammalia > Rodentia > Muridae > Acomys > Acomys russatus. The sequence goes on from NC_067161.1 coordinate 31,171,229, forward strand.
CTGTAGACAGAAGGGTGTCTGCCATACTGGGGACTCGTGCCGTGCTCAGCCAGTCACATCACTTCTGTCTCCCTGTATGTTCTTCCATCTGTCACAATCCACGCTAACATGCTCCTTCACGCTTTCCATCTGTGTCCTTGCCCTTACCCTGTCACTGGCCTTTGATCTTGGTTTTGTTAGGAAAGCTTACAGTGACCTCTGTTTATAGTAGACCCATGGTTCCAGGGAAACCGGCTGGCTCTGTCGTCAGGGTTTGGAGAGTGTGTATATGCCACAAAAGTGCTTTAGTGTTTATAGTTTCATGAAGACAACCTTCTTGAAGTATGAATTCCTTACAACAGGAGCTTATAATGAATATATGTATGTTTTTCTTTTCTTTTTAAAAAAGATTTATTTTATGCATATAAATGCTCTATCTGCATGTACCCCTGCAGGCCAGAAGAGGGCATCAGATCCCAGTATAGATGGTTGTGAGCCACCATGTGGTTGCTGGGAATTGAACTCAGGCCCTCTGGAAGAACAGACAGTGCTCTTAACCTCTGAGCCATTGCTCCAGCCCAAATGAATATATTTTATTTCACTCCTCCCTTCACGTTTTCCTCATAAATTACAAAATATGCAAAGTGGAATACATTTTATTTTGCTCTGATAATTTCTCTGGCTTTTTTCTATACTTTTATCTTGGATTTAGGTGCTCTAAGTTACAAATAAGGAAGTCTTTATTTTACAAGTAAAATCAACTCAAGGGAAAGTTGAGGCCAGTGACTTAGAAACACCACATGGACTTGATAATGAGTGGTTAAGGCTGTAGTGTCAGTTAAGATTAATTTTGTACCAATTCTTTTTTTTTTTTTTTTTTTTTTTATTAAGAATTACTTTTAATCCCAGCACTCGGGAGGCAGAGGCAGGTGGATCGCTGTGAGTTCGAGGCCAGCCTGGTCTACAAAGTGAGTCCAGGATGGCCAAGGCTACACAAAGAAAACCCTGTCTCAGGGAAAAAAAAAAAAAGAATTACTTTTTCCAAAAAATAAAGATAGATGAAAAATTGTACTTCTGAATACATTTTAATAATTTTAAATTATAATTTAAAGTACTTTATGTATTAACATGTTACAAAAAAATTTAAAAAAAACATGTTACAATAGCAATAGTTGATGTTTTATATATAAGGTCACCTAAAGTACTTTAAAGTCATGTGCAAATTAACATCTTTTTTTTTTTTTTAAAGACAGTTTCTCTGTGTAGCTTTGGCTGTCTTGGACTCGCTTTGTAGACGAGGCCTCAAACTCACAGAGATCTGCCTGCTTCTGCCTCTCTGAATGCTGGGATTAGAGGTGCACACCACCATGCCTGGCTAACATCATTTTCTAAAGAAAGTTTCACTTACAATTTTAAATATTAGGTCACATTTGGGGAATTCATAGAAAGGCTCAGAAACCAAGCTGAGATTCCCAAGAGGTTTGTCTGTGATCTTGGTAGAAAAGTAACTGCTGTCAGGTGGCTTGTGAAAAAGAAAGCACTTGAATCAGGCTACCAGAAGCCCAGCTCAGACAGCTCCATGGCAGTTGTGCATTCTAGGGAAAGTCAGGTCTCTTTGGGCTATGCTTCCCCCCTCCCTTTTTTTTAATGGAAGACTCATGTTCTACCAACCTAGAAGGCCCACCATGCTTTCCCAGGTAAGCCCCATCTGCACCCCATGCCACCTCCATGCCATCTATAAAATGACTCTGTAGCACTAACCCAGGTACATATATTGAGTACCTGCCCATTTCTAGGTGCCTCGTCTAAGTGAGGGTGTAAAAGGCTCACTGCCAAGCTGACTTGAAGGTAGACGTTCCAGGACAGTAGAAGCAGGAAGCATGGCAGAAGCTGTGAGTCGCCCAGAAAGAGGTGGCAGAGGCTCACACCAGGTCAGTCGGACTGATGGCAGGATTGGGCCTGGGGTCTGCGTTTGCGCTGAGAGTCTAACCTTCAGACGACTTTGTAGATTCAGAGCATCTCACCTATCAGGTGTGAAATTCAAGAGAAACATTTGGGATAAAGGAAATGTGGAAATCATTCACCTGTTGATAACACTGAAGTCTGAGCCGGTGCTAAGCATTGAAGAGATGAACAAAGGATCCAGGAGGAAGGACTCAGGACTGACCACTGGACTTAGTGGTTGCTTCTGGCAACCTTAATGGAAACAGTTCTCCAGACGACTAAGGAGGGAGGCCTGATGAGAGAATGTTCAGGGTAGGATGAGGGGTAGGAATTAGAGACACAGGCCTCAGTAAGCAGAGGGTAGGGATGTTAAGGGACAGTGGCTGCTGTTAGCGTGGGATGACGACAGAAGGTTTCGGTAGGGAGCACACTGGGTGTGGAGCAGCAAGAAACGAGAATAAGAGGCACTCATCCTTCAGAAGGTGAGAGGGTAAGGTAGGTGTGATTGGCTTTCGGCCAGGAGCCCAGATGGTTCCCAGTGGTAAGTGACATGGAGATATGGGGGTGGGGCATCACGTCGCTCTCAGAATTAGCCTCACAGTGAGAAACGAGCATGAGGAAGAGGTGTTAAAGGAGAGAGGGATAAATATGAGCCAGGTTTCCTATTTTGGCTAAACAGTTAAATAGAATATATACGTAATTCAGATTTGCCAAAGTGCATGAAAGGAGAAGGGAAAAAGGAAGATTTGCTTGGGAGTTGCCTCTCTGAGCCCATTTCCCTAGCAGGTCTTCCAAATTAACACCCAGGAGGAGTGGCATGTATGACTGGCCCTGGTGCTCTCTCCAGTGGCACAGGTGCATATTCTGAGTAAGCCTGTAGCTTCCCTGTGTCCTGCTTCTGTGATCTCATAGCTTGCATTGTCTCTTGTACCTGTTTACAGCTTCAGTGTCACTTTCCACAGACATTGTCCCAGTCACCCTAAGTCTAACAAGCACCCTGAGAGCTAGGCAAAACTGGCGTCATCTGCGCTGTACGAGTGAGGAGGACTGACTTGAGCACCTGGAGTGGGCAGTACACGCTGGCTCTGAACCCCAGGTCATGTACTTTGAAAGGAAGAAAGGACACGGTACTAGACACCAAAAGGATAGGCCCAGTGCCAAGAGAAACAGAATGGCCTCCGAAAGCATCATTGTCTAAGGCAATGTGTCAGTAGAGTGTGGTCTGTGGGCTAGGCCAGAGCCTGGGCTCCGCTCCTTCCCTCTCCGGCCTCCCTTGGTTGGCCTGTCTTACAGACTATGCTGCCCAGCTGTGAGAGGACAGATGGGGCTCTCGATCTCTTTCTCCTTTAGAGACCTGTGAGTCTGAGTTAGCTTTAGTATGAACATGGATTTCAGGTTGCTTATGTGATATTTATTTATTTCATATTTAATCATTTATCTCATAGGTTGAATCATTTCTGTCATAATTTTATTTTGGATTATAATAGGGAAACATATAGATTATATTGATTTAGTGAGCTATGATCATAATTTTGAAGATGCAGAGTATAAGAGTTTTTGTTATATGAATTAGAAACCCAAACCTTATTTAAATACTGTCCCAAAGTGGCTTTGCTGATCCTGTGGGTGGCCTAGTTCCTTACTTGTCCATAGATTAAATAGTTTTCCTTTGCATGATAGTACTGTATGTATTATGACTATGAAGCATTTCAGTTGTATTTTCCTCAAGAGAATCCTTAGATATTGATCAGTGGAATAAAGTTATTGAACAGCTAGGAACACCATCTGCGGAGTTCATGAAGAAACTTCAGCCAACTGTGAGGAATTATGTGGAAAACAGACCAAAGTACCCTGGAATCAAATTTGAAGAGCTCTTTCCAGATTGGATATTTCCATCAGAGTCTGAGCGAGACAAAATAAAAAGTGAGGCATCCTTTTATTCTGCCCTTGTTTCTCTAACGTTTATACTCTAAAACCATGTGTGTTAGGAGGTGCAGATATTGCAGCCCTGAAATAGTCTCTTACAGTCTGACATTCAAAGAAGGCACCGCACGGAAAGCTTAAAGGCCAAGCATCTTGACCTTGGCAGAAACAGTGTTAACTGAAGCCTCTGGCCCAAACTAAAATGTCCAGATCAGTCTGGAAAACCCTTAGGTTATGGGGTGGAGAAATGCCTCTGGGGTGAAAACACTTGCCTTGCAAGTGTGAGGACTTAAGTTTGTGTCCCCAGCATCACACAGAAAGCACAGGCATGACTGTCTGTGTCTGAAACCCACACTGTAGGGTTGGGACCAGTGGATCCTGGAAGCTTGCTGAGCAGCCAGTCTGGCGGAAAGTCCCTGTCATAAAGGAGTAAGGGAGAGCAATAGAGGAGGACACCCACCTTCATCCTCTAGCCTTGGAGTACATGGTACCCTACCCCCACACTCAAATACTCATGTGCATGTACCACATATGCTCATAGGCACACACACGCGCGCACACACACACACACACACACACACACACACACGATTCATATTGTGATGTCACCAATCTGAATTTAAAACATTTTTAAATATAAAGAACACTTCAGTAAGGATTCTAGATAGAACCCATTGAGTGTGGCCTAGTGGGAACGGCTCTTGCTGCTGTTTTGTGTCCTTCCTAGATTTTTATTTTCCCGAGACAGGGTCTCTCTGTGTAGCCTTGGCTGTCCTGGACTCACTTTGTAGACCAGGCTGGCCTCGAACTCACAGCGATCTGCCTGCCTTTCCCTCCCGAGTGCTGGGATTAAAGGCGTGCGCCACCACGCCCAGCTTGTGTCCTTCCTAGAATGTGATCACCTGAAGAAAAACAATGGCTTTGCTGTGCTCTGCGGAGGGTGAGCAGCACCGTGGTCACAAAAGCCCCAGCCTTTGCATAGCTGTGTGTGTTGTGAGCTTTTCGTGCTGAGACCTCACTGAGCCTTCTTAAGTCACTGAGCTTGTTGGTTTTTTCCCCTAGCAACTAACCTCCAGATTAAAAACAAAATGCATCGTACACAGCTAGGCAAAGCAGTGGTGCCTGTGAGGCTGTGCCCTGGGACCATGGGTTACTCTAAAGGTTTTTAAATTGTTCTAATGTGACACAAAAAGAAAAATAACTCCTGGCACTTCATGTCCACACTCCTGGCAGGCATCCTAAAAGAGGTGTTTGCCACCTACTCTGCTGTGGCTTTATAGGATCAGGTCATCTGGACACTGGCTGCCTGGTGCCCCCAACCTCACATGCTAAAATACTAGTATGTAATAGTGGCCACTGGACATTTAAAGGCCCTGAGCTGTGTTGATCTTGAACCCCTTAAACATTTCCTGAAGATAACGTGTCTCTTTACCCTCCACACCCTCACATTTGGTTCTTTATTGTGTGGTTTCCTCTTTTCCATGGTAGCAATGTAAGCACATCATTTGTTTGTACTCTAGCAAGTCAAGCCAGAGATCTGTTATCGAAAATGTTAGTGATTGATCCAGACAAGCGAATCTCTGTGGACGAAGCCTTGCGTCACCCTTATATTACTGTTTGGTATGACCCCGCTGAAGCAGAAGCGGTAAGTGTCTCTTTGAAAAAAAAATGTCTGCATAGAAGCCTCACTTTTCTATCCAGGGACCACTGTATTTGGATCTTCTCTTTTTTAGTCTTTTGTAGCCAGATGAGGATAGCAGGTTGTTGATTTTAGGGCCCTGACTTAAAAAATAGAGTAAGTGCTATCTGAGCCCTAGGTCCGTATCCCTGGGAAGCACTTGGTGTTGGGGCTGTAGCTACAGACCACTCAGAAGTGCACATAAGTATGCTGTGGAGGTATAGTTGGCCTTATGTTTATGAAGCTGATGTGTAATAATAATTTGTAAAGCATCTGCTTCATGCCTGGCAGTGGGCCATGGGCTTCGCTTCTTATTCAGAACCTCAAATTAGAGAGGCTAAGTAGTCTTCCCAAGTGACACATTAGCTCACACCTCCACACCGCATTGAGGCATCTCATCCTTTTAAGTGTTTTTTCATGGCATCCCTTGTGGGAATGATCTTTAGCTATGAGTAAATAGTAATACAGGCATGTTTACTTCATGCCAGCTGTGGAACATACTGCTGTGTCCTGGGTAGAGATTTAAGTGCCATTTTGATATTATGTTATATCAAAAGAATTGGATTTATGGGCAACCAAGTTGTGGAGTTTTCCATTCATGAGCCTGTGACTTGGGCATAGGTGTGTTCTAAGTGCCACGCCTCTCTCAGCTCCCACACAGCCTTGTTCCTGGGAAACTCAGAGCAGCCTATGATTATTAATTTTGTAATTTAATTTGGACAATGTCTGCAGAAATTTTTGAGGTCATGTGATTATTGAGATTTATTATTGATATATTTGTATTGTTTTGGTTAACTTTCTGTAGTTGTTTTGATTTTTTTAGACTGATAAAATATATCATGCTTACAACAAAATATTTTAGAATATGTTATTTAAACTAAATTTATGTTATAAGTAGACTCAAAACATTCTAAGTAGTGTTATTTTCCCATCATGCCCTTTTAGTTTTGAGCTATCTACAGATGTGTCATTTAATTTTCAGCCACCACCTCAAATTTATGATGCCCAGTTGGAAGAAAGAGAGCATGCAATTGAAGAGTGGAAAGGTAAGGGCAGCGTGTTTTGATCCTCACTTATAACACGCCCATGGTCCTTCAGAGCATGCTTTTCACTACTTTTGATACTAGCCTCTTGGGAAGGACCTTGAGACCCAGAAGCCCCAATGTCCTCTCTTCCCGCTTGCTAGCTGAGGAAGGCTGTGAAACCAGCAGGGTTAGAGTAGGGTATGTGTGACATCATAGTTTGCTTCAGGTGAAACACAGGGACTTTCCGTGTGACTTTCTATTATCACATACTTGATGGTAGCCTTGAGGTCAGTAAGTGTGGCACACTGCCTGGTAGCATGGGAGTTTGTGGAGCAAACCCAATGTACAGGCCACATATTCCTTACAAAGATTCCTGTCTAAGCAGATATGGGACATGTGATTGTCTGTGCATATTAAGCCATGTAGTTGTATGTTTTAAAATCTAGTTTGGAGGAAATTGCCAGAAATAGGCAAGAAGGTATTACTAGCACTTGAAGATGAGCCACACAGCCACAGTAACCTAAGTTGGTTAACACAGAAGCAAAACTTGGAAACTTTCATTCAGAAGCAGCAAGGTCATTAGTAACTAAGGGCCATAGTCAGCGCAGGTCAACATTGATCATACACTTTCCAGACTGGCATGCCAGTGGTCTACACATACACACGCTCATCATGGCAGTGCTCAACAGCGTATGCGTGCAGCGTGCTAATGTGAGCTCCTAGTAACTTATGTGGTAGCCAAAGGAAGTTGAGATGTCCCAGTGCCTGGGGTGGCTCCAGGGACCTGGAGGCAGAGTTCAGTGCACAGGAAATGACAAAGCATCTTGATTTTTGTTTCTCTTTGAAGAACTAATTTACAAAGAAGTGATGGACTGGGAAGAAAGAAGCAAGAATGGTGTAAAGGACCAGCCTTCAGGTTGGTAATTGCTTTACTTTTGTTGGCTAATATTTTGTCTATTCAATGTTTATAAATTACAATGAAGTGTTAATGCTACTTGGGCCACCCTGGTGTGACTCCGCTGCCTTCTGGCTTGTCCTCATGCTGGTGGCAGTGACTCAGGTTTCTGAGGTGTCAGGCCCTAAACTGCATTTGAAACATTCTTGTTGTAACCTTGTAACAGCTCCTTCCAGCTGTTTAGACAGGGAGAGCCTGAACTTGAACACTTTCCTAAATGTTGCCTTCTTTGCTCTGATCTCATTCCGTGGTGGTGCGCCCCTTTAATCCCAACGCTCGGGAGGCAGAGGGAGGCGGATTGCTGTGAGTTCGAGGCCAGCTTGGTCTCCAAAGAGAGTCCAGGACAGCCGAGGCTACACAGAAAAACCCTGTCTCAAACACCACCCACCCCCCAAAAAAAGATCCTGCATGTTTTATTTTTACTCAGGTCATATTAACACACAGATAGTAGAAAGCAGGAAATTTCAAATTAACCTCTGAAATTAAAATAATGGTTTCTAGACTTGTTAAAAAAAAAATTTATAGCACGCTCTAAACTTTTTCCTTTTTGGGGTGTATATTTCAAAAAATACTTTTATTACAGAAGGTTTATTTGACTCCTGATGCTTTTTTTTTTTTTATAGACAAGGTGTGTCTATTGAAAATGAAATGTCCTTTGACTCTTGAATACTCCTAAGGACTAAGCATCTTGTAATTGTAGGATAAATTCATCCATTTCTTTCTAAGTTCTGTTTGAAGTTGGCAGGTATTATCTTTTAAGTAATCAACATGGTCATATGTGACCATACACACATTGCCCACAGGAAAGAAAAAGAGTATTGCAGGGAAAGCCCAAGATTGTTTGGAAACTGAACCAAAGAAGAACTCAAGGAAAAATCCCAGAAGCTCAAAGTAGAGTTGATTGGTTTCTTAGTTCTGTTGCTCGTTAGGAGTAGGAAACTGCAAAGCACCAAGTTGAGAAGTAGCCTGAAGCCCTGTGCCTGGCGTGCAGGATGCCGTGCCTCAGATTTTATTCTCTTTGGTTTTCTTAGCACAGATGCAGCAGTAAGTAGCAAGGCCACTCCTTCTCAGTCGTCATCCATCAACGACATCTCATCCATGTCCACTGAGCACACTCTGGCCTCAGACACAGACAGCAGTCTCGATGCCTCAACAGGACCCCTTGAAGGCTGTCGATGATATGTTGGAGACAGCGCACTTGTGTGTGAAGGAACTCTCGCTTCCGTGGCCCTGAAGCGCACGGGAGTTGATGGAACCAAATCGAAAACCTCCATGTTCTGCATGTAAGAAACACGATGCCTTGCCCCTGCTCAGTTCTAATAGGATTGCCTGCTTAGACTATAAAATGAGGCAGACCATGTCTGAAGAAAGAGTTCAAACCACACTGTTAGAAATTTTGTTCAAGATCATTTCAGGTGAGCAATTAGAATAGTGGAGTTTCTTTTCTGAGTTGTGTGGTGTCCGTGGTGACAGCTCATGTGTAACTGTGGGGACTTGTATGCATGTGACCACAAATGCTTGCTTGAACTTGCCCATGTAGCACTTTGGGAATCAGTATTTAAATGCCAAATAATCTTACAGGTAGTTCTGCTTCTAGAATAATCTCTTAATCCTTTTTAGTAATTGGTGTCTGTACACACACACACACACACACACACACACACACACACACACACACACACACACACACAAACCCAAAATTATTAATGTTTGTTAATTGGCCACCACCATATTATCATATCTTAACCACTTTTATGGTATGATTTATTCTATCTTTTGTATTTCAGAAGGAATATAATTAAATTTATTTAATAAATAAAAATACAGCTTTTCTTACATTTGTGATGTTTGGGGCTGAGAATTACCGCTGCTAAACCAAGTTCTTGCTATAGACATGCTGTGTCCTTTAACCTGCTAGTGTGGGACACTTTATACACAGCCTTCTGCATGACAACGTTTCCAGTTGTAGTTCATGCTGCTTAAGACACACATCACCTTGAATCCCGCCCACACATCTCCTTTTCCTTGGTCCTCTGAGCATGGACTTAGAATCCTCTATAGAGTCTTTATCATAAAGCACCCCATCTCAGTCGACTACTGAGCCCACTGCCTAATGTTGGCATAGAGCTGAGAGTGGCCTCTCCAGAGCACTCACTCAGCAGTGCTTCCTTCCCTGAGCTCGCCCATCCTTTGCTCCCCTCTCTTCATTCAAGGTGAGGGGTGATTGGGTCTCATGCCTTTCCTTCTGCAGCATTACCTCCTAACTTGTCTTTCTCACTGACAGAAGCTATGTCCAACCAGAGCATGTGGTCCCTCAGGAGGCCAGGCTCACAATGCCTGTTTGCTGCTGTCATTTTCCATTTTGCGGAGGCATTTCCTTTTCACAAGGGAAATTCATGAGTGTTCTGGGAACATTCTTCAGAAGAATATGGAAGAAATATTCTAGAGAGTAGCAATTCATTCTTGAATATTTTCTGATTTAAAACTGCTCACCTGAAATCGATGCTTTCAGACCCTGATCTGTAAATTACTCGAGACGTAGTAAGATGCTGGGTTCTCTGTGTTGCTGCAGAAATGGAGTTGGGATGGTCACACCTGGGCTACCTGCGCATGGAGTGTTTTCTCTCTTGAGCTTGTTTTGTTAACAATTCATATCTTGTGTTCAGTTACTTTGAGAGCTGTGGAGTGTGCTCTAGGAGGAAATTTGATAAGACCTTTTATGGACAAAGTACCATCTGAATCATGATTCTGTCTGTACCAGTGGTATCCTATTGGTTGAGCTGATCACTGGAACTTTTATGAACAAAATCAATATTGAAATAAGGAATAGCTTTATATCATGTATAGACACTTTCAGGTACAAAGTGGAAATGCTAGTGTGGGTGGAGGCAGAGACGCCTGTTTATGGTTTCAGGTTATTGGGCCCTGGGAGCTTGGAGTCACAGGTCTGAACGTTCCCACTGTGCATCTTGTCAGCATCGTATAGTGCTCTTCTCTCTGATGCATGTTCACTGAAGCTATCCTTAAACGACCAGTACAGAGAGGGAGCTTTTAAGCTGCCCTACACTGTAAGGTTAGCATTGCTATGAGACTCACCCTGTCCCACTGACCGGAGCGAGGGGCCCTGGAAGAGCGGCTTCCTCTCTCCCCTTACTCTGCATATCCAGTGAGCCTGTTGTGGACGGAGCCTGTGCTAGTGTGGACAGGGTCTACCAGGACCCTCTTCCATTAGGCAAGTGTACCTATGGCCGGCCACAGAGATCCAAAGAAATACCTCACCCCAGTTTCAGGGTCCTCCCTCCTGAGCCCAGATTTGCCAGGGTCCTGGGACAGTGCAAATGGTTTCGAACTGACCTCTGTAGTCAAATGCCGATGTTGGATGAAGAACTGAAAAATGTGCTCAACTTTTTCATCTTTTCTATTTTATTTTTGTAATTTATATTGTACACACCCTGGAAGTCACTATTTTGGACATGTATTTTTATAAACCAGGTAATTGATGATTATCTGGAATTTGCACTAGGTTAGTTTTTGTTGTTGTTGGCTTAGTTTTCAGCCAAAAGTGGAATGACTGCCCCTTCCAGGTCTGGGTTTCCCGTGTCAAGCGCAGGTCCGGAGGGCCAACATACCCAGCTCGGGTAGGAGACGGCCTCAGAACATGGGCTGCCTCAAGCATTGGGCCTGCAGTCAGAACCAGGCTGTGCTCCTTAGAGCCCTGGTGTTGGAAGGAGAAAGCCCTCCATAGGCCCTTGCTGACAGCTGGGGCCTGCATCTAAAGCAAGAACGCAACTCTGGTGTCATCTGGGCTGAGTGGTGTGTGAGTTCTGCTAATAGTGTGTGAGATTGTCTGCCTAGTTCTTATGTGACTCCTCCTCCGGTTTTCACGCTGGTAGTACGCACAGGCGCAACCTTTCAGATTGACTGTCTCAAAAGTAACATTGCCTAATGTTTTATAATAAAATACCTATGTGCGTTTTGGTTGGTGGAAAAATAATACAAACTACATTTTAAAAGAGAAATGTACAGCATGTCCAGTTCCTATGTGTTTTAAAGTGACAATTGACTGTATCTTTTCACATCACCATTTTGATTACAAACTTAACACGAATAGATGTTGAAGTGTCATGATTTCAGACATCCAAAAGTGTTTTCAAATCCAAAGAGTTGTTAGTTCTCTTACTGAAAAGGTTCTGCAGATCCCTCTGTTTTCAAAATAATGACAGTATGTTTTGACTTTTAAAATTGTACAATATGCTCAGAATATTGCTGGTGTTGTCTTCTCACAAGATGTAACCAGGAGAACCTGCCAAGCTGTCTCTATTTACATGTCTTAAAGCCGTTGATGGTACCTTTGTGCTTGTGGTTTTGTGCCCGAGATGAGCCATTCTTGTCTCACTCCTGCTTCCGAGCACTTAGGACTTTTGAAACATGGGGCCAGAGTAGCGGGCCTCCCAAGGCTTGCTTCCCTTTCTCCGCTAGGAGAACCAGAATCACTGTGGATAGTCGCCACAGCCTTGGTGTCAAGGTCTACGCTGGGAAGCTCTTCTCTTGACGGGCCGTCCCCCCACCTCCAGCATAGACAGCTCCAGAATCGTATTAACTGAAACAGTCTGTGTAGATGGGATGACAGTTTGAAGGGGTTTTGTCTTTTGTAGTAGAGGTACTCATATTTAAAAGTAGTGTGTAATCAGATCCTCAGCACTCTCCTGAAGATTCTCTGTCGGCTACTGAGAACTTAGGCATAAAGTTGCCTTTGACAATAAGGTAGTGGTTTGATACATTTTTGTTGTTGTTTTGAATCATCAGTGATGGAGTGGTGGGGTGGTGAATCACATCCCCTTGCAGCTAAATGTCACCATAGTATAAAAGGGACGCTATGTTACAACTGGGAGCTGGTCCGGTCCTGTGCCTCAAAGCCTGGACTTCGTGCTCCTCCAGGGATCACTGTGACAGAGCGTTTCCCACTTTAGCCCTCTGTCTTGGTGTCTCGGAGTTGGAAGGGATGCCTCAGGTCATTTCACCTGCAGCCCTACCATAGAGGCCCCCCAAAGGGGCGTGGAGGGAGGTAGCACACCTTGCCAGGCATAAAGAAGAGAGCAAGGCCTGAAGTGTGTGTTCGCCAGCCTCATTCCTCACTCCCTTTTGTTTATAAAGACCTGAGAATCCATGGAGAGCTTTTTTCCAACAGGAGCATCGTGAGAGCCTGCGACACGGCTGTGAGCCAGCACCAGCTGGGCTTGCCTTCAAAGGCTTGTCGCCGTGAGCATCATTTGTCCTTTTAGCCAGAGTCTGATCAGTGTGTACACTGATGTGCAGTTTCTAGCTGTTGTATATTCTAGTATGTTCTCATTCCCAGTGAAGGTAATGTGTGGTACCAGCTTGATGTGACCTGAACATCGTATTAGTCACTTTTCTCATTGCTGTGGCGATATACAAAAACGGGGGCTGGGTATTTTGGCTCAGAATTTGAGGGTACAATCCACCATCGTAGGGAAGGCGTGGCAGCTGGAGCCAGATGAACCCTGATGCCTGCCTCACTTTCTCTTTTTCTTCTTACTATTCAGGCCTGGGGATCACAGCTACACAGCCAGTGGGGTGATGCCGTCCCGTCTCATGGCTAGTCCTTCAGTGAACCTTCTCTTGACATTCCCAGAGTTAAGTGTCGGACTAGGTTAGTTGCCTAAGGGTGAGCTGGTACAACGCTGGTCAGGGTCTCCTCTGTGTTCCTGGTGAGCATGCACCCGTATGTGCACGCTTCCCTTTTCTGCACTTTTATCATAATATCTTGTAGCAGTAGGCCCTCAACAGAAACGGAGCAAGTGCCTGCACAATGTAGTGCTCCTTACCATCCAGAACCGTGGGCCAAATGCATTTCCTTTCTATATGAATTACCTAGTCTCGTGTATTTTTGCTATAGCAGCAGAAAACAGTCTAAAACAGGTTGTCCCATACGATGTGCATACTCTAGCCACATGTAGCAGCGTCCTTAAGGTTGCACTGACTTTTTTCCTTTTATTTTCTGCAACCAGGGGGTGGATATGCCTGAAGCTCAGACAGGTACTCATGCACTTAAGTGATAATGTGATCTTTATATTAAAATCACACCAAAAGACATTGCGCATCTCTCTGGCCCACTGTCACAGACACCAGAGCTGGCCACTTGGTCAGAGTGATGACAGTCGGAAACCCGTCTCGGTTACACTTTCCTCCTGGTGATGAGAAGCTTGCTTGTGTGGGCTTACCTCGGGGATGCCCCATCTGTCACACTCTTCACGCTGTCAGCCTTAGTTGATAATCTTGCTGTGAACAAGACTCTCATGGGAGCGTAAGGAAGAGTGACGTCCTCATCCATCTATCCAGGTGACAGTCACCAGCCGACACGTGCACCAGCCAGGGCTGCTTGGTGCTCCCGAGGTAAGCTGCAACTTGATGGTGGCCCAGCACCTTGCTCTGTCCGTTTAGCACTCAGTGTTCAGACAGGCACAGCTTAAAGCCCACCTGCGTGCTCTCGCCAGAGGCTCCACTTCTCTGTCTGAATCTCTCGTTATTCCTTCTGAGACTTAAACTGCCACAGCTGTGCCCCCGCCCCCCAAAGCTAATTCCTATGCTGCGTTGATTGATCCCATTAAGTCTTCAAGTTTTAATTTTGAAGTAACTTCAAGCTGATAGAAAAGCAGAAAGAATAGAACAAAGAATTCCTGTATATCCTTTCCAGGTCCCCCCATGTGTGTTATCCTTTATCTACACAAGCACTTGCATGCATGCACACATACAAACACACATGGATTTATTATACTAATATATAGTCATTGATTGCCTTTGTTGGTTTTTGGTAAGCAATCAGATTTTTTTTTTTAAAGATTTATTTATTTATTTATTTATTTATTATGTATACAGTGCTCTGCCTGTATGTACTTTGTGAGCCAGAAGAGGGCATCAGATCACATCGTAGATGGTTGTGAGCCACCATGTGGTTGCTGGGAATTGAACTCATGACCTCTGGAAGAGCAGTCAGTGCTCTTAACCACTGAGCCATCTTTCCAGCCCAGCAATCAGATTTTTAATGTCTGTTAACTTATGTATATAAAAGATATAGATATAAATACATGATTATTATAAACAGAAGCATGTTTGTGTCTGCCGATATAAATGCAGTATTTACAGTGACAGCGTTCCTGTAGCTAAACAAGTCCACATTGACCATAGAGACACCTCTGAAGAATCCAGATACTTTGTGGAGGGACCTAAGCGATTATTCAGGAGACTTTGACTACCTGTCTTGGGCACAGGACTTCAGGGGTGAAACTACAGGACACAAGCAGTGGAGAGGAAGCAGGAAGTCCTGAGGGATGTGAGAACATGCTAAGGTCCTGCTGGCAGTGGAGGGTCACATGGAGACCTGGCATTTTAAGTGGGTGAGAGATGGCTCAGCAGTTAAGAATACTTGGTGTTCTTCTGGAGGACCTGAGTTTGGTCCCCAGCATCCACATGGCAGCTCACAGCTGTCTGTTGTAATAACAGTTGCAAGGGCTCTGACACCCTCCTCTGCTATCTGAAGGCATCAGACATACACATGGTGCACAGGCATATATTTGGGTAAAACATTCATATGCATAAGAAATAAAATGAAACTGGTAAATCTAATAGAAAATTAAAATTTGTTTTGTGAACCAGAAGAAAGAAATTCAGTCAGGAAAATAAATAAATAAATAAAAGAGTAAATACTAAAAAAAGAAAAGAAGCCAGACAGGGTGGTGTCTGTAATCGTAGCACTCAGGAGGCAGAGGCAGGTGGATCTCTTGTGAGTTTGAGGCCAGCCTGGTTTACAAAGCAAGTCCAGGACAGCCAAGGCTACACAGAGACCTTGTATTGAAAAACAAAACAAAAGAAAAAGAAAGAAAAGAAATGTGACTATAAATAAATGCTACTGTTACCAGGAATTAAAATAAATGCAAATGGCTCAAGCAAATTGATCAGCAGGTGTAAGTTTCCTGAGCAAATACAAATGTAGCAAAACACAAGATTACAAAAGTACCTATATAATGACAACCATGGATGTATAAATAATTGGCTGTATCATAGGAGAAGGAGATCAACAAATTCTTTTTGAAATATGAATACACTGCTCTTAGGATAGACAGGCCAAACAGGTTAAAGCTGGACAAAAGCCTTGACATTCAGAGCACCAGGATTTAACCGGGCTCTTAGGGAACAGTATCCTGCCTGGCAAATAAGATAGATAAATCTAGAGTGCAAGAATGTGATGTGGGCTGGGTGTGGTGGCGCATGCCTGTAATTCCAGCACTCTGGAGGCAGAGGCAGGTGGATCTCTGTGAGTTCAAGACCAGCCTGGTCTACCAAGTGAGTCCAGGACATCCAAGGCTACACAGAGAAACCCTGTCTTGGGGGGAGGGGGGGAAGAATATGAAGTGGAATCCAGAAGCATCTGGAGAGAATGTTTA
Organism: Acomys russatus; assembly: GCF_903995435.1. Taxonomy (NCBI): domain Eukaryota; kingdom Metazoa; phylum Chordata; class Mammalia; order Rodentia; family Muridae; genus Acomys; species Acomys russatus. The sequence goes on from NC_067161.1 coordinate 31,187,195, forward strand.
GAATCTTCTGGCAGCTGTGATCATCTGTACAAAGGCATTTTCTTATAAATGAAAATTTATAGCTAGGCCTGGTTGGTGGCCCATGCCTTTAATCCCAGCACTCAGGAAGCAGAGGCAGGCGGATCTCTGTGAGTTCGAGGCCAGCCTGGTCTACAAAGCAAGTCCAGGACAGCCAAAGGCTTTATAGAGTAAATTGTAGACTCCCCGTGTCTACAATTTACAGATGAAGATAACAGGATTGTCCTCGTGGAAGTGTTGTAATAAAATAGCACACTTGAGGTGCCATTCTGTTGTGCATCTTAATTTTGTAATTTTTCTTTTTTGTTTTGTTTTGTTTCTGTTTTTTCGAGACAGTGCTTCTCTGTGTAGCTTTGGTTGTCCTGGACTCCCTTTGTAGACCAGACTGGCCTTGAACTCACAGAGATACGACTGCCTCTGCCTCCCAGAGTGCTGGGATTACAGGCATGTGCGCCCAGCTTTCTTTCTTTCTTTCTTTTTTTTTTTTTTTTTTTTTTTTTTTTAAGTGTCAGGAAAATTGCACAGGAAAGAATTCCCTCTTGGAGATGACAGAGCTTGTTAGGAACTAGCAGAAGAGGTAGCTACTGTCCCTCCAACACATGGGCCCGGGGAAAGAAAGGACACTCCAGCCCCTCATCTGCTGCAATGAGCCTTCCTGAAAGAGGGCAGGCTTGGTGATGAGGTGGGGCCGTCGTCACAGCCTCTTCCTGTCTATCCACTTGTGCACACATGCACCATACATGTGTGTGTATGAACTATGAGGCACAAAAAAAGTTGAAGGGTAGAAGGAAGCCCCTTCAGGCAGCCAGAGCTCCAAGTCCAGAAACTGACAACAGCCTGCATAGAGGCCAGGAACACAGCTTCTGGGAAAATGCCTGCCTCTGCCCAGGTCAAAGCAAGCCCTTTGCAAGTCTGTATCAACCGATGACTCCTCAGCTGTGCTGGGATGGTTCCCAAAGTCCCCAGCTGCAAGCATCCTGCCCATCCTTCAGCCCCACACTCCACTGCATGCCATTTGTTTTCGTCACATGTCCTCTGAGCATCGCCTCTGTTCTGGATCTTTGGCTACAGGCAGATCCACACATGAGTCCCACTCACCACTTCTGCTCTGACAACCAAGTAATCCAGCATTAGCAGATATGGTCAACGACTCTATCAGTCCTTGGTCCCAGCAGGGGATGGATGCTGGGTAAGATAGGGAGGGAAAACTATTACACCTGATCCTGAAGATAGCTTTGATTGATTGATTGATTGATTGATTATTTAATTTATTTATCTTGAGGCAGCATTATGTAGCCCAGGCTCACCTGGAACTCACGAACCTCCTGCCTCAGCTCTCAAGTGCTAGGATTACAGTGTTCACCACCACACCCTCTACACAGATCCCTTCTGAAGTCAAAGAAAGACTTGGGTGGGGGAGGTGTAGCTCAGTTTGTAGAGCATTTAAGGCAGCATACATGCAAGTCCCTGGGTTCAATCCCACTTACAAGAAGAATTGTATTTAGATCCACACATGACATGATGCCAAATGCCTGCTGTGAGTAGAGGTATGCTTTCTATTAAAAAAAAAAAAATAGCCTTTTCCCTAAAATGTAACTCATATATTAGAAATCGGGCAGAAGTCAAGTGGATGGCTTAGTAAAGTTTTCCAAGCAGAGCTCACCTGTATGTCTAGGCAGGAACCAGATCTGCACATGAAACTTGACACTCCTCCCTGATGCCGCCTATCCCTTTCCTGTCCCAGACTCTCAAGGTCATCATTCTCTCATGCCTAACCATACGGTTCCCCGTGCTGAGTGACTGGCTAGGTACGGTAGGTGCTCATTTCTGAGTCTCTCCACGTTGTTGCTGCCACATCCGACAGCATAATTGGCTTAGCCTTTTGCTGATAGGCGCTTGGATTGTTTCCAGGGTGAGGCTGTGGCAAATGGCGCTGTGCTGAGCATTTCTGCGTGTGTGTCTTGGGACACACTTCTCCCATGGGAGCAGGACTGCTGAGTCGGGGGATATTCGGCGTTATTGCTGTGTTAGTTTTCTGTTGCTTCAGTAACAAATGGCAGTAAATGTAGGACCACGTTCAGAGCAACCATGATTTATCAGTTCCCAGTGCTGTGGTCCAAACCCCTCATGTTAGCTCAGGTAGTGTCTTTGCTGTAGGCTAAGACAAAAGTGTCAGCTGGCTGAGCTTCTGTAGTGGGGAGGGACTCTGGGAGCGCAGGCTTCCTTCAGGAGCATTGGCTCCTGTACTTATGTAATGGAGCTCTCCAACTTCTTGCCATTAGCTAAGGAAAGCCACCTTAATCGTCTCTCTCTAGTCCTTCTGGGTGGTCCCTGCAAACTCAGAGCCAGCAGTGCAGTTCAAGGCATTTAGATCTCTCTGTCTGAAACATCCACTCTGTTTCAGCCAGGATGACTTATCTAAAGTGTTCCGGTGGTTAAGTTGAACCAGCGGTGACAATCCTGGCTAATCTCTCTATTTTAAGTCCTGTAATTTTACGTTGTTGTGGTCTCTTTTATCGTATGACACAACTGATTCACAGGCTCCGGGGATTAGGATCTGTAAAGGGCCATTATCGGCCCCCCAAATATCTACAGCCTGGTGACTTTCCAAAATTATCCTTCCTCTTTCCATGGCACCAGTGGGGGATGAACTTCGTGACCTTTGAGGTCTCTGTCCTTCCCGTCACCAGACTCTGCTTTCTCGTTCCAGTGGTGTGTAGTCGTTTTCCTGCAGCTCAGATCACAATTCCATGATGGCTGCTATGGTTTGGATCTAGAATATTTCCTAAAGGCCAGCGTGTTGAAGGCTTGGCCGCCAACCTGTGTGCTACTGGGAAGTGGTAGTAGAATCTCTAGGAGGTGGGGCATGATGAAGGGAAGTTACGTCATCGGGAGACACACCTTTGAAGGGAAGTTACGTCATCGGGAGACACACCTTTGAAGGGGATGTTGGAAGCCCAGCTCTTTCCCGTCTTTCTGCTCACTGGATGCCATGAGGTAAGCATCTTCCTCCACTGCATGTTTCTACATGATGCTCAGCTTTATCACACGTCCAGAGCAATAGAGCCAAATGCCTATGGGCTGGCCACTCTGAAACAATAAGGCAAGATAAGCCTTTCCTCCTTTGAAGTGATAATGTTCCATATTTTGTTGCAGCATTGGGAAGCTGAATAACACAATGACTATTCAAGATAGAACTTTTTCATATATCTAGTGACATGTAAATACCTTCTTTGGTGAAATTACTTTTTAGAGTTTATTTTTAATTTTAATTATGTGTGTGTGTGTGTGTGTTGTGCATATGTGTACATGAATGGGGTGCCCTCAAAGTCCAGAAGAGGGCATCAGATCAATTCGAGCTGGAGTTATAAGCAGTTGTGAGTACTACCAAACGTGAGTGCTGGGAGCCAGGCTCAGGTCCTCTGCAAGAGCAGTACATGGCCTCAACTCCTGAGAATGTCTTATTCAACCCCTTCAGAAATCTCAATGAAACATTTTTCCTCTTAAAAATTATTTTATCTCTTTTCCTCTATTTTATATTTTCATTGTTATCTTAGAGGCCTTGTTTGCTCATTCCAGTTCTGCTCATAACAACTACACTTGTTATATAGCCTTGCATATTCACATCTCCCATAGTTTGTCTGTCTTTCTTTCTTTCTTTTTTCTTTTCAGTGCTGGTAGTTGAACCCATGTCAGTCAAGAGCGCTGCCAAATGGGCTGTATCCCCATCCCTGTTAACTCTCTTATGGTGCATTAAACAGCATGAGTTTTTGTTTCAGTACTGTAGAATACTTTTAAAAATCCATTTTAACGGGGGTTTTTATACCTCTACCTCCCTTTTCTTTCTTTCTTTTTTTTTTTTTAAGATTTATTTATTTATTATTATATATACAGTGCATGTACACCTGCAGGCCAGAAGAGGGCATCAGAGCACATTACAGATGGTTGTGAACCACCATGTGTTGCTGGGAATAGTTCTCATTAGCTGTGTCCTGCTGGTTAGGGTCATGGGGTTCCTTGGGGCAATAACATTCTTTGTGTCAGGACGTCTCCAACTTCGCATCAAACGCATCAACAGCATCCAGGATCAGCACTGGGGAGCAGCAGTCTCCTTCTTCTTGCTCGGAGCTCCCTTTCTTTCCTGCCTCTGGTACTTATTCCCTCTCCAGAGTCCTCAGAATTAAACTATCTGCAGCTGGCAAAGAGCCCTTCTCAGAGTCTGCACAAAGCAAATAGTTTGCCCCATATTCCCACATCTGCTTATATAACATAACTGAGTTTTTATTTTATTGTATTTTTTTAAGACAGGGTTTCTCTGTGTAGCCGTGACTGTTCTGGACTCACTTTGTAGACCAGGCTGGCCTTGAACTCACAGTGATCCGCCTGCCTCTGCCTCCCGAGTGCTGGGATTAAAGGTGTGCGACACCATGCCCGGCCATAACTGAGTTTTTAAAAACACTAAAACTTCCACTACAAAGTACAGACTCCATGCAGTGTTTTCCCTCACTGGTAACAGTCCTCCTCCCTCCTTTCTGTTTGACACATGGACCACTTCAGTCCAGGCAAGCATTGCTATTGGTACCAGTTTGAGTGAACCTGAGTACCTGTTCCCGGAGCCTGTAGGAAACTGTAGGAAACAGCTTTGCCCCGTGAAAGAGTTTTCCTTCGCTCACACACATTCAAAATTGGGCAAATGTATTATTGGGGAGACAGTCTTCTTTTGGCAACCCTGTGTCCATAGTCTCCAACTTGGCTGCATTGCTTCTGCAAAACTTCCAGAGTCTCTGGTGACTTTCCTGTCTCTCTAGCAGTGGCTTCCTGCCAGGACCTAAGATGGATTCTCGGGCTCTGCCAGGCTCAGAAGTGCTAAGGGTTCCCATCAGATGAAAAATGACAGTGGCTCTTCAGGCCCAGTTCACCGCCCTTCTATGGCTTGCATGCGGTGCCTGTTGCACTTTCTCTCAATGTCTGAGAGAAGAGAGGCTCCACCCACCCCTGCCCATAGCAACAGAACTCAGCAGATACATTAGGGAGAATTTAACCTCCATGCTCCAACACACACAAAAGCACTAAAACATGAAACCTTCCCCTCCTCTTCTTCCTCTCTCCGGCCCCCTCCCTTCCTTTGCTGATATTTTTATGAGCCCTTTAATGCCATTAGGAGCAAAGGAGCGCTCCAATCTGAGATTGTTGGCACAGGCCTTGCTGTTGGTCATTGTATGGCTCAGGGCTGGTTTTGAATACAAGCATAAGAACATTTAATGGCTCAGAGTCGCTGTATTAGTCACCCTTTTCCATGCTATGACAGAATACCCTGGGGAAGAAAAGGCAACTTCAGGGCAGTAATTGTCTATTTGGGATCAAGGTTTTGAGGATCCAGTTCATGGTTTACTTGGTCTTGTGCATCTGGCAGAGCACTATAGTGCAGTAGCACCTTCACCTTGTGGCAGACAGACAGACAGACAATGGACACTGATAGACAGGTGGATAGACAGACAAATAGATGGGGGGACCTTTCGGGACCAGACTGGGATTCTACCATAGCTTTCAAGATGAGAGTGTTTGAATTATTTTTAATGCACAAACCTCTTTAGCAATCTTACTTTCTTTGTTCTCAACTTTAAACATGAGTCTTTGTGTGACTAGATGCCACACTTTCCACCTTTCTTTATTACTTGCTTTTTAAATTTTCTCTTCTTTAATATTTATTTCTTTTTGAGACAAGGTTTTTCTATGTAGCCTTGGCTGTCCTGGACTTGCTTTGTAAACCAGGCTGGCCTTGAACTCACAGCGATCCACCTGCCTCTGCCTCGTGGAATGCTGGGATTACAGGTGTGCACCACCTTGCCTGGCATCTTTATTTATTTATGTATTTATTTGATACAAGGTCTCTCTATGTACCCCTGACTATCCTGGAACTTACTGTGAAGAGCAGGCTAGCTTTGAACTCACAGAGACCCTCCTGTCTCTAGCTCTTGGATGCTAGTATTAAAGGTGTGCCCCATCATGCCTGGCTAAGATGCATATTTCCAAATCTCTTTTTACTGCTGATTCTCACTGTGAATCTGGCCAAAAGCAGCTAGTAATGTCCATGCCACCATGTGTGTATGTGCTGTGTTCACATTTCCTATGGCAAGCCAGACCTGGTTCCACAGTCTTCTCAGCTATTCAGGCTGCTGAGGCAGGAGGATTCCTGGCCTACCAAACAAGTTTGAGGCTAGCCTGAGGAAGTTAGTGATAATAATATATAATAATTATATATATAATAATATATAATAGTGATAATAATAATGGGGAAAAAGGATTGTGGATACATTTCAGTGGTAGGGTACTTACTTAGTATGTACAAGGCCTTGGGTTCAATTTTCAGTGTCTCCAAAAGAAAAAGGAGAAAGAAAGAAAGAAAGGAGGAGGGAAGAAGGGAGAGAGAGAGAGAGAGAGAGAGAGAGAAAGAGAGAGAGAGATTTGTCTTGTTAACGTTAAGCTGTCTCCCATAAAGTCCCAGGATGTAGAAATAGACAAGTTCTTCGCCAGACTGCAGCGTGAGCAGCCTTGGTCCAGTTCCCAGCACTGTGCTCCTGCCTGGCTGAAGCCTCAGAGGCAGTCCTCACTGTCTCCATCCCCCCTGGAGTCCTCCTGATCTCCCGACTTCCCACCCAAAGTACCCATTCCGATGAGCATAAAATACTTTAGAACTTCTCTAGCCTGCTTTTCTGAAGTCTTCAAATACCACCACCACCACTTCCAAAGGCCTGAAGACCACGCCGTAGGAATTAGCTACAGCAAACACTTTTCTTAGTGTACGTTCTCATCACGAACAGAGAACAGCCAACAGCAAAAGAGAAGGGATTACTCATTTCAGTTCGTGGTTTCCGAAGCCTCAGGCCACGGTCACTTTGTCCCATGTCTTTGGACAGAGCACCATCATGCCTGCAGTATGTGAGGAGGAACTTCACCTCACAGCAGGCAGAGGGAGGGTACCAGAATAACCTCCTCAGTGAACGAACTCCTCAGTGATCTGTACCCTCCCATTGGGTCCTACCTTCCCCGATGCCGCAGCCTCCAAAGCAGCATCTGTAGCTGGGGACTGAGAGTCCGACAAAATGGGAAGCATTTCCGCAGTCAAGCCCTAGTAAGAGGCAGTCAGCCTTGCTCCTCACAAGGCAGCAGGGCTTCATGTGGAAGTATGGGGGCCAATGTCTAGCACTCAGAGGTTACAGCACCTCAGTGCTTCTGTTTTTACTTATAACCATAGATGTGCAAATAGCCATGGCCCAGCAGGGACCCCGGGGGCTTCTCTGACCCTGCAGGACAACCTCAGGCACAGGGCACAAACTGTATAAAGGTGCTGCTGCCTGTGGCTTTTGTGTGGTAGAGGAGGGAGGTGACTGGGTTTGATGTGGGACCCACAAGAATCTGAGTGTTCCAGTAGGTACTTTGTAACAGGCCCGTTTTGTGCCCTCTGTAATCTCAACCATCTGCAGGCAGCACAGCTCCCACAGCCTCTCCTGGAAGGCAGGCTTTAGTTAGCCATGAGGGTCACCATCCTAACAATGCATCCTTTATGAAGCTGTCCCTCCCTCCCTGCTCCAGCCCTGGCTCCCTGGAATCTCCTTCCACCTCAGCAACCTTCAGTCTTATCTCTGGTTCCTTGCCAGGGGTCCCATCTGTGATACATCCTTTATTTAGCGGCCAGCCTCATGATGGTGCTGGGAACCCATCACACCTACATTCAGATCCACACTTACTCCGCACACGTATCACGCGCGCATGCACCCAATGCTACACATGCCACCCATGGTCATGTACATAGAACGAACATGCAAATGTGCCACGTACGGCATACATATCACACGCATGGGTTCTGCATGCATGTGTACCACATAGAACACCACTCCACCATGCACCACATACTGCATACACTTACCACGTGCACGCTCATACTGCATCTGTGTACACATACTGGCTTCCTCTTTTTTCCCCCCTTCTCCACAGTCTTCTCTCTCTCTCTCTCTCTCTCTCTCTCTCTCTCTCTCTCTCTCTCTCTCTCTCTCTCTCTCACACACACACACACACACACACACACACACACCTCCTTGTGGCTGACTATAGGGTGGCTTTCTCCTAGTGCTCTGCCCTTGTAGTAACTTTGGAGGGCTTTCACCAGACTCACAAATGGACAGTTTATGGGTTCTGTTAATAAAATATATTGGCTGGAGTCCAGAGTTCTGTCCTTTTTGTTCTTGCATTTTATTGGTGATCCTGTTTGGCCACCTTGTGGCTTGTCAGGCTCTTTCCTGAGTTGCCTGATGCATCTCTAACAAGCCTGAGGAAGACATGCTGTCCAAGGGGGGGCTCCTTCTTTGACCCCTCAAGACCCAACCCCAGATGCACTCACTAGCCTATCGACCTCTGGGAACCTCCTGGGACCTTTGCCTACACAGTCTCACAACCTGCTGGGAAAAGGGCTCCTTAGCAATCCTCACAACGACCCCATAGGAAACTACCCCCCCCCCACATCCCCCCAACCTGGAAGCCCCACTCCTCTCATGGTCTCCTACCCTGGATCACCAACCCCTGTGGCGTTTTCCTTGGAAAGTGCCCGCCCCCCACCTTGGATCTGCCCCATTCACTGACCCTGTCTAGGGGGTCAATACTTTTCACTTCTCTGCCTGGCCCCTCCTCACTGGCTCCTGCCGCCTGCTTCTCCCTCCCATCCCGTCTCAATGACCACCCTGTGGTCCAGACCCCTGTGAATGGGAGATGCCGATGCCGTGTGGACAACCAAAGCATGGTGCTCCTTAGGAATCAGGGCCAGTACAGTGGAGGGCCTGCTGGGAAGGAACGCTTTGGGCAGAGCTGGGATTAAAACTTGTGCCTAGGGCCACACTCGAGGACACGACCCAGCTCTGCACCCTATTCAGGAGTTACTCTATCCCTTCCATCTTGGCTCCCAGCGTTCTCCCTGCTAAAGATTCAACGCCCGCGATTTAACAATTGCAGAAATCAACAGTTTGACTTTTTTACGTTCTAACAACCAATAAACTCTGCTTGAGTGAACTGGGTTGGGTTTCTGCCACGGTTCATCAGGAGGTCCTTACCGAAGCAGAAGACAGATCTGACTTCAACAGTGAGACAGACACTCCTGGATGGAGCCAGAGAAGGTCGCCAGGTCTGGCGTAGGCTCCTTTTCCCTTAAAATTGTCGTGCCCCCCCTTTACCTTTCTAGCACCCCAGTGTCTCCAGCGCCATGAAATAAGGCTGATTCTCTGCGAAGTCCCTCACTATAGGGAGGAGGGTGTATGCAGTCTTCGCCACCCTTTTGATACCCGCCCGATGCCTATAAGACTCGAGGACACAGACCACCCAAAGTTCAGTGGCTGTTGTAGGAAAGCCTAGGTGGAAGGCCAGGACTCAGCCTTGAGGCAAGTGTGACCTGGATTTCAGGTTACTAGAGGCTGGTTCAGGGAAGAGGTCTGGCCAGAGGGCAGTTTGAGTGTAGAGGACTCAGGGACCAGGCTGCGAACGGCACCGTAGGGGCAGTTGTAGTACTCGGGATTTCCTCCAAGGGAGGAGAAGCGAGCCACATTGGGGGTCCCGAGCGCATGCCTGGACGTTCGGCTTTGACCTCGAGAGCTAGGAGCAGAGGAGAGGCTTGCTGGACAAGGCAGCAAGCTGAGACCACAGGGAGAGCAGCGGGCAGCGCTGCGTGGCGCGGACTCGGGCGGCTCCACCCGCGCTTCCCCGTGCGGCCGCGAGGGGGCACCGCGCTGCTCTGGCCGGCCAGCCAGGCACACGGGCGGGCTGCGCGCGGGATCGCGGAGGGCTGCGGGCGGGCGGGCGGGCAGCGCCCGGTCCACGGTGCGGCGACTGCGGCGGGCGCGGCGGGCGCTGCCGATGGGCCGGACCCGGGCTGCTGGAGCGCCGGGAGCCGGTGAGTGACGCGCAGTCGGGTGGGACACCTGCGCTGCGGACAAGGGCGTGCGGGGCGCGGCGAGGTCCGCTCGTGGGGCGCGGCAGCGGTGTGGGCGGGGACGGCGGATCGGGCCGCGGGCGGGCACGCGCGGGGCTGACCCGGGGCAAGGTGCGCGCGGGCGACAGTGAGCGTGACCGGAGCCGCGGCGAGCCTGGTGGGGAGGTGGACCGCGCGGGGCCGAACCTCGCGAGGGCATCCCCACTCCCAGCCATCTCCTGACGGTGCAGGGTGGGCGCGGGTCCCGGGGTGGAGGTGCCCCGTAGCGGCTGGAGGCCCAGCGAAAGGCACGCCCCCCCGCCGCTAGCGGGAGACCACCTCCCTGCACCCGCTAGTGGCAGAAAAGCCAGCCTGGGCCCAGAGTCTCCTCTTACATGGGCCTCAGTTTCCCTGCCTATGAAACGGGCACAACAAGGTTGACCTGTGATGTGGGAATCAGAGGACCAGTGTGCCCATGAGGGGCTGTAGGGTCAAAGCATCTGCTGGGACTCCGGGTGTGTCCCTCAAGCAGTGGCAGGGGTGGGGTGGGGGGCAGGCTCAAAGATGGAGACAGAGGAGCCCTGGAGAGAGGTGGGTGCTCTCAACGCTGCTGTCTGCCCAGCAGCTTAGGTGGTGGGATCCCCTGCACCCTAGCTGCCTCCTGCGACTGTAGAACAGGTAAGAGAGTCCGGGAAGGCTCCTGGGAAGACCCACCTGATGGCCAGGGCCGTGTTTCCACTTCACAGTCAAGTAAACAGACCCAGGGAGATGATAGGACTTGTTTTGTCTCAGGGCCATGAGGTGACAGAGGCGAGGTTCCAGGTTCCAAGCCTAGTCCTTCAGCCACCTTGCCAGGTGCCCTGAAAATGCACCTACTGTGTGCCCTGAGCGCTGCTCCTAACATTGGTGTGAGAGGATGTACCACAGTACAGACGTTTCAGAAAATCATCTCTAGTAAAAGGATTAGCCCTAAAACAGAGTAGTGAAGTGGAGATTGACAGGTTGGGGGGCAGAGCCTAGTCCTGGCCGGAGAAGGTGTCTGTTGCTGCCTAGAGACCTCTGTGCAGTAAATGAAGAGTGAGTCTACGGGAAAGGGCTAAACAGGTGCAACATCCCTGGGGCAGTACAGGTCATGGATGGGAAGGGCTTGGAACCAGATAAGTCAGCGGAACCGGGGCTTGAATGTTCATCTGGGTGCCTCAGAAGTTTGGCCTTTAAATAGTGGAAGGAAAGGCTTTATTGGTGCAGAGGGCAGAGAACAAGCAGGGCCGGAGTGGCCAGGCAGAGAGAACGGAGACTGGCCTAAGAGGTCAGGGAAATAAGAGCTATTTGAGAGGCTGCGGGTTGTGCCGCCCGACCGCCCACCGCTGGCGGGACAGCCACTCAAAGGCCTTCTTCCTAGCAAAACTGGAGGCTGATAGCGAGTTGAGGAGCTCAGGTGCTAAGGGAGCCTGGTTTTTCGTTCAAGTGCTGTCCCACTCCGTTCCAGGAGGGGGCGCGTGAGTGTGGGCGAGGTTACTGAGGTCCAGTGAGACACTGGGTGCTTGGGCTAGGCCCAACTTCTGGAACCTTCTGACTTGTCATTATGTGTCGTTGAGAGCTGGTCTAGCGCTTACTCCTATTTGTACTTGGACCAAACCTAGATTCTGTTCCCTTAAGTGTAAATTGCAGGGCTTAGACACTATCTGTTAGGTGTGTCCGTGGCCGCCCTGGTGTTATCGAGTCTAGATTTCGCCAGCTAGAAATTAATATTCCGTCACGGTGAGAACCTGATTCCCAAATCATCTGTATATTTAATCGTTTGCTAAACCCTAGAACACACACAGATCGTTTTAGACTTAAATGTGTAAACTGCTGCCAACCCAAACTGTTACGATAGTTTCAGATGTCCATGAGTGTGCACCCAGGGTCGTTTTCAGTCTGATATAGTGTTGGTTTTGTGCGTTTCTACTAGTGTTCAGCCTGTTTTTGCACATCCTTGGACTTCATGATGCAATTTAATTTTTGAATCTGTAAAATATTTTAATGGCTCAGAGGTCACAACTATATAAAGCTATATTTAGAAGTTATTTAGAAGTACAGTTCCATCCCTGTGTCTTTGTCTCTATTCCCTGCCAGTGGTAACCATTTGAAATACTTCCTAGATTACCCGTCCATGTGTCTTTTTAACAAACAAGCCATTTATACAGTGTATTAGTATATTGTTGTATCCGCTTTGTACTGTGCTAAAAATCAATTCTCACCGTCTGTAGAGACCGTTCCAGTTCTTTTCCCCTACTACACACCACTCCACCATGTGGCTGTACGCTATTTGTGTTCTGTGGGTGGACCTTTGATTTTCATTCCAGGCTCTTGATTTTTTTTTTTTCCTCAGTCTTTTTGAAAGATATCTTTTATAGGTGTGTGTTGCATGCATGTGTCTGTGTGAGTGGATATGCTTGTGTGGAGGCCAAAAGATGGCGTTGGATCCCTTGAAGTTACAGACATTTATGAGGTTGTAGTTATCTTTAATTAATTAAAGTATTTGTTTCTTTTATTTATCTTTATCTAAAGGGAAGAAAAAAATGTAACCAGGACCATCATACAGGGGAGAAGAGTTGAACAAAAAGTCTCCCCTCACTGTGTATCCCATTGCTGCCGCTTTATTTCAAAGGTTTCCTAGCTATTCCGTAGTGTTGATGATATTTGGAGTTGGGTGGTTTTGGTGTGTACATGAGTGTGTATGTGTTCCTGTGAGCAGGTGCATAAGTGTATGTGGGTGTGTAGGCCAAAGCACAACCCTATTTGTCATTCTTCAGGTGCCCTCCATCTTATTGGTTTTTTGTTTTGTTTTTGGTTTTTTTGTTTTTTTTTTTTGTTTTGTTTTGTTTTTTTTTTGGTTTGTTTTTTTTTTTTGGTTTTTCGAGACAGGGTTTCTCTATGTAGCCTTGGCTGTCCTGGACTCGCTTTGTAGACCAGGCTGGCCTCGAACTCACAGAGATCCGCCTGCCTCTGCCTCCCGAGTGCTGGGATTAAAGGCATGCACCACCACGCCCGGCTCATCTTATTGTTTTTGAGACAAGCCTGGAGCTTGCTAACTAGGCCAGGTTGTCTGGCCAGCAAGCCCCAAGCATCTGCCTTGGCCCTGTCTCCCTAGTATGGCTGTAATCCCAGCACCCCAGAGGCAGAGGCAGACAGGATCGCTGTGAGTTCAGGGCCAGCGTGGTCTACAAAGTGAGTCCAGGACAGCCAAGGCTACACAGAGAAACCCTGTCTTTGGGGGTGGGGGAGTGATCTCATGCCATTGTGCTGGGCTTTAAAAAATGAGTTGCAAGGATGAAACTAGGGTCTTTGTGCTTGCAGTGTCAACATACCACAGCTTAGTTTTCTTCTCGGCTCTACATGTCTATCTTAGCTTCTGGAAAACTGGTATCTTTATGCAGTTGAGTCATAGACGGTTTTCTGTCTCAAGGCCACCTTCCAATGGCGAAGCTGCCCTTGAACAGGGTTTCTATGTTTCTTTATTCAGGAGAGTGCCACCTGGCTTGTTGTCATTATAAATATCTCTTCTTTCCGTTGTATCTCCTAACTGGTGATTCCCCCTGCACATGTTATGTTTTTTCTACTGTGATTGGTTTCTCTGCCTGTCTTGAGATTGTAGACTGTGATTTGTAGACAGCTTGGGTGTGCTGTCATCTACAAATTCAACAGTCTCACTTTTCTCTACTAATTTTTAGGTATTTGCTGCTTTCGTCTAATTAAGTTAGCCACATACTTTCAGTTGGGCCTGGAGAGACAGCTCAGCAGTTAGGAGCTGAGGGCCCGAGTTCAGTTCCCAGCACCCACAGCAGGTGGCTCACAACACCTGTAATTCCAACTCCAGGGGATCCAGTGCCCTCTTCTGCCCTGTGCGATCACCTGTACTCATGTGGCATATTCACCTGCAGACACATAAACAATAAATCCCACCACCACCCCCGCCAATTCAGTATTAAATCTTGTGTGCCACAGGCATCTTTAGCTTGTTTAAGGCTGATGGAGATGTAAGCTTTAGGGGAGGTGGGGAGGGAGATAGGAAGGAAATGTCTTAGTCTGTGTTCTGCTTCTGGGACAGAATACCAAACCCCAAGTGAACTGCAAACGGGAGCTGTGCATTTGGTTCATGGTCTGAAGGCTGGGAGTCCACAATTAAGGGACTACATGTGTGAGAGCCATTGTGCCTGGCCATCCCAGGGCAGAAGGAGGAAAGACAGGAAAGAGGGAGAGAGAGAGAAGTTGACTTTTCTAGTGACTCACTCTAGAGGTACCTATCCCATCCCACAAGCATGACAGCTCATTCATAAGGGCTGAACACCCGTGTTTGTTTGTTTGTGTTCTTACCTTATTTTTGTTTTAAAGATAGGGTCTCACTGTGTAGCCCTGGTTGGCCTGGAACTCAGTATGTAGAGCAGACTGGCCTCAGAGTTAGAGGCCTCCCTGCTCTGCCTCCCAAATGCTGAGATTAAAGATCTGTGCCATCATGCCGAGCCCCTGGGTCCTATCTCTACACACAGCAGGCAGTATACACTCCCCTAAAGCCTGCATCTTCACTAGCCTTAGAACAAGCTAAAGATGCCCATGGCATCCAAGATTCAATACTGAACTGGGGGAGGGGGGGTATTTACTTATTGTTTATGTGTCTGTATGTGCATATGCCACATGAGTACAGGCCATTGTGACACATGGCCTCTGAGGGACACACTGACACTGTGTAATGGAGTATCATTTATTCATTCCTATTTTATCAGAAATGTGTTTGTATTGAAGCATGTGTATTCACGTAGCAGTTATTTCTCCTGGGCACTTCAGGGACAGTGAGTTGTATTAGGGGTAGATACGCCTGAGTCTTAGCCCTCAGCCATCCATGCATCCCTGAAACCAATCCCACGTGGCCATGATGCATTCCGACTCAATGTGGTTGTATTGGTTAGCTGTGTCACAACTTGTCAGCGGTGGTTGGATTAAAGCAGCACGTGTTCGTTTTCACTCAGAGCTGGTCCTGGCCAGAATGGAGCCCTTTGACCTGCTCACCTCTCATTAGGCCCCTTCATGGATCCCCTGGAGTAGGAGTTATAGACCATTGTGAGTTGCCATGTGTGATATAAATAAATAAACTTATTTTATTTATTGAGCTGGGAATTAAACCCAGGTCCTCTGGAAGAGCAGCCAGTGCTCTTAACTGCTGAGCCATCTCTCCAACCCAGGCCTCTCCTTTTAACACTGCTGCATTGGGGATGAAATCAACACACAGACTTTGGAGGACATCTTCAACCTTCCGTGGTCACCCACAGTTTCCAGGGGCCACCTCCGATTCCTTGTCATGTGGGAGCCTTCACCATGACCACTTCCACTAAGTCAGTGAGGAAAGATCACAGGGCAACATCCCAACAGAGCAAAACATAACTTGGCAAACGGTGACATCATATAATCATGGACACAATTTCCTATCACCTGATGTGGTTTACTAGGCAGCGGAAAGTGAAAGTTCCCACCCACTCTCCAGGGCTGGAAGGAGAGGGATGCTGTGTGGGTGCCATAGAGATGGGCCACTGTGGTGCTGGATTTCAGGCTGCTAACATCTGTTTTAGCTAGAGGGTCTTGTGTCATCCCTTGCTTGGACAAAGCTTAGCTTGTGACCAGTTCTTTAAGAAGAGTGCTTGAAGCCAGGCGTGGTGGCACACGTCTTTAATCCCAGCACTCGGGAGGCAGAGGCAGGCAGATGGCTGTGAGTTTTAGGCCAGCCTGGTCTACAAAGTGAGTGCAGGACAGCCAAGATAACATACAGAAACCTTGTCTTGGAAAATAAATAAATAAATAAAGAAGAGCGCATGACCAGTGAGTGCTTCTGGTTTTGATCTTTTTCTGCCCCTGATTCTTTGAAGGACTGATTGGCTGATTGTAAATTACTATAATTTCTTCCTAAACTAGGTAAGATGTTGTTATGGGGACTTGGAGACATCATCAGCCTCAGTACTTGTGAAAACTTCATAAAGAATTGTGTACTCAAGCCAGGCATGGTGGCACGTACCTTTAGTCCCAGCACTCAGGGCGGCAGAGGCCCGTGGGTTGTGATTTGGAGGCCAGCCTGATCTGCAAGGCAAGTCCAGGCTACACAGAGGAAATCCTGTCTCAAAAAAAAAAAAAAAAGTTTACCGAGTCTACATCTACCTTGAAAAAAAAAAATTTCTGAGTCTTACTGCTTGGTATTTATTTTTATTGAGTGTGTCAAGAGTGTTACTGGAATAAGTATGCCACTTGAAAGCCAATATTCAAGAGATACGCATTAGTACGATAGAATCCGGCATAGTCAAAGCATTTCCTAAAGAAAACAGAAAGCTGCTTCCTCAAAATTGCATCCAGACCCCTGTGGTCCAAGGGTGCAGCAGTGTCCTCACCCTTCCTCGTGCTGCGACCCTTTACTGCAGCTCCTCATGCTGTGGTGACCCCAACCATAGCATTATTTCATTGCTCCATCATAACTGTAATTTTGCTGCTGTTATGAATCATAATATAAATATCTGATCTGCAGGATATCTGGCGCGTGACCTCAAAATGGTCACAACCCACAGGTTGAGAACCCTTGCTTTCTAGGGGAGAGAAAGATGACTTCAGGGGTCTTTGTCTTCTTTTTTGTTTTGTTTTCCAAGACAAGGTTTCTCTGTGTAGCCTTAGTTGTCTGGAACTCACTTTGTAGACTAGGCTGGCCTCGAACTCAGAGAATCACCTGCCTCTGCCTCCCTGGTGTTGGGATTAAAGGCGTGTGCCACCACCTCCCAGTGAAGGAGAGATAAACCTGTTTTTGTTATGCTCCCAAGTGTGGGATCTGAACGGTCTTGTGAGAACAGGTGAGGTTAATCCACTAGAAGACAAACCGCCTCGAGCGGGAGCTTGATTGTTTGCCAGCTGAAAAGATCCCGTGAACAGACTCTGGGAGGAGATCTATAAATGAGCCCAGAACTGGAGGCGGGGCCTTTGGAGACTTGGGATAGTTTTGGCTGCTCATCGCTGCACTTCGAGACGCTCCTAGAGAGAACCGCTCGAGGGAAGGTTTTGGGGCTCCTGGCTCCTGCTGAGGTTCCAAGTCCTGGTTACTCCAGGTCCAGCAGAAGAAATCCTGCTGATCACGCCAGGAGAATAGTTCCTCGGAACTGATATCCTTACAGGTTTGTTATTCTTTAATCCTCTTTTCCTAATGTTTTGGTTAGTCAGGTTATAAGTGACGTACGCTCGGTTAACAAGTTCGTAATAAAATATATTGGTTAAGGAAATTGAGCCAACATCCCAGCCTTTGTCACCCTTTTTTAAAAAAATATTTTATTTAATTTTAACTTATGTCCATTTGTGTGGGAGTGTCAGGTCTTGGAGTTACAGACAAGTTGTGAGCTGCCATGTGGGTGCTGGGAATTGAACCTGGGTCCTTTGGAAGAGCAGGCAGTGCTCTTAACCACTGAGCCATCTCTCCAGCCCCTTTGTCACCCCTGTTATCCTCCTCCTTCTTCGTGGGCACATTAGCTCCAGCTGTGCTTTATATGTGTTGCCACATCTGAGGGCTGGTGCGCAGGCAGGGCAGCAGGTATTCTAGGTTCTGTGAATCTGATAAAAGACTGTCAGCATCATGACCATGTAAACAGGGCTTCTTTTTTCTGATTTAAAATGCCAAAGCTGCAGAGAGGGCAGACACCCCAAAAGGATTAAGGAGAAGTATGAGAACAGAAGAAATTAACTGCTAAGAACTCTCAGACACCGTCCTTTCCACCCTGAGTCCACCACGTGAAGGCAGCACTGCTCTGATCAGCACTCTATCAGTCTCTCTTCTTCTGCTCAGGATCAGTACTTTCTGCACCCAGCAGTTGTGTGATTCACAATGGTGTGTCTCTGGGAACATGGGTACTCTCGAGTGTCTAAGGTAAAATCCTTCTTATGCCTTAATTAGGTTGAGATATTCTAGGAAAGGCGCCATGGTTCCGGAGAGACTAAGGAAGGTTGGTGAGACGTAGGAGGTTGGGCTGGCCATGGAGAATGTGACCTGGCCCTTCCATTATAGATTTGGAGGGAACTCCATCAGTGTCAGCCTCCAGCCAACAGCATCTGGCTGTATGTTTGGTGCTGATGCTGGGTCTCGGGAAGCCTGAGTGATGCAGGAAAATGCTTACAGTTCACTGTTGCTTTGCAGTAGAGAGTGTTTATTGAGTGCCTACTCCCTGCTATGCACTGTGCAGGGTGCCGGGTCCTTGTGAGCATTGTTTTATGAGAAATGGACATGTGTAAAGGTGGGAAAAATGGTAGAGAAATCCTCTTTGGGAAAGGTTAATGAAATTGGTCAACTCTTAGCAAGACTGATGAGAGAGAGAGAGAGAGAGAGAGAGAGAGAGAGAGAGAGAGAAGGGCAGGAGCGAGAAAGAACACATCACCAATGTCAGGAATAAATATGGGCAATATCATTGCTAATTACACACACACACACATACACCTACCTACCTACACACACACATGTACACCGACCTACCTACCTACCTACACACACACACACACACACACACACACACACACACACACACACACACACGAGGAAAGGATAGCAAGGTGTTTTTAGAAATATACCAAGACTTTGATACTTTAGGTAGAATAGACAAATGCTTTGAAAGTTGCAGCTTATCAAAAATAACAAGAAAGAGAAAACCTGCACAATGCTATTTTATTAAAGAAATTGAACTTATAATTGCATTTTTTTCCTAGACAGAAAATATCAG
The DNA here is from genome assembly GCF_903995435.1 of Acomys russatus. Classification (NCBI taxonomy): domain Eukaryota; kingdom Metazoa; phylum Chordata; class Mammalia; order Rodentia; family Muridae; genus Acomys; species Acomys russatus. Next base: position 31,205,933 of record NC_067161.1, read on the forward strand.
GCCCAGGAGCCTTCCTTCTACAGTGAATCCTATCAAATATTTAAGAAATTCTAACAGTAAAAATCAGTATGTCTGGCAATTTGAATACTAGTAAGGATGTGGGTGACGGAGACCCTTAGCATCTTTGAGTAGGGGTGTGAAACCACTTAGTGAAATTGGTTCTTGCTGCATTTACTTGCAAGGCAGTGCTCCTGCCCCCACGGCGTCTGTCCACAGGAGAATTATGAGTGTGAGTTACAATACCTGGCTTGCCATAGCAACAACCAGAAGCAATGCAATTGCACATACATCGTGTTAGATTACAAAGTAGTGCATAGAGGGTAACACCATTTTTTGTAAAATGGAAAAACCAGCTATACAATGTACTGTTTAGAGATGCCTACTTCTCAGAGAAAATGTTTTGATAGATGAATGAGTTTTTAACGTCCCATATAACAAAATATACCAATAGCTTGATTTTGTCATACCTCTATCAAAACAGCTGTCATTTACCATAACCGTGTGTGTGTGTGTGTGTGTGTGTGTGTGTGTATAATTTTTTTCATAAAAAGTGCCTTAATAGGGATGAAAAGATGGCTTAGTGGGTTAGACTGCTTGCTGTATAATCATGAAGACCCAGGTTTGAGTCCCCAGCACCGATGTAAAGAAAGCACAGCCATGCATGGCTGGCATGTGTGAAATACCACAGTATTTCAGGGTGGAGACAAGTCGGGCCTGGGGTGCTCACTAGACAGACAGCCTAGCAGAAAAGGTGAACACCAGGGTTAGTGAGCTTCAGGTTCACTGAAGGACCATGTTCCAAGGGAACAGGGCAAAGCACAGTAGAGGAGGACAATTCCACAGATGCTTCTGGCCTCTACACATGCATGCGTGTATATACACAGGAATACAACACACACACACACACACGTGCGTGCGCGCGCACGCACACGCACACATACATGCCTTAATGATTAGTTATCTTAATTCAATCTAAAAATAAAAAATGTCAATGTCAAATATTTTAGATCTGGGGTAGGGGCATAGGTGACTGTGCTGGCTGGTCTTATGTCAACTTGATAAAGCCAGAGTTATCTGAAAGAAGAGTCTGTAAGACATTTTCTTAATTAGTGGTTGATGGGAGAGGCCCCAGGCCATTGTGGGTGGTGCCATGCCTGGGCTGGTGGTCCTGGGTTCTGTAAGAAAGCAGGCTGAGCAAGCCATGGGGAGCAAGCCAGTAAGCAGCATTCCTCCATGGCCTCTGCATCAGCTCCCAACTCCAGCTTCTGGTCCTGTCAGAGTTCCTGTCCTGACCTCCTCGGGTGATGAGCAGTGACATGGGAGTGTAAACAGAATAAACCCTTTCCTCCCCAACTTGCTTTGTGGTCATGGTGTTTCATCACAGCAGTAGAGACCCTGACAAGACAATGACTAATCACATTCCTGCTTGAATGGCCAGAGAGCCCCTGGGTTTCTAATTTGCTACTGTGGCTCGCGACATAATGCTACCCATTCATGCAGTAACATTGTATAACGTGATCCTTTCAACAAGCAAGGGTTGACTGTCCCTCATCCCTATGCCTGAAACCAGAAGTTTATATGCTTACGGGATTTTGGGCGTTGGGTGGGATTATTTACATATGCATAATAAGGCATGTTGAGAATAGTCCCCAGATTTAAACAGCGAAGTCTTGTACAGCTCTCACACATAGCTGGAAGATCGTTTTATACAATTTTTTATTTTTTTACTGTACCTTCATTTTGACTGCATCTGTCACATGACATCAGGTGTGGAATTTTCCACTTGTTTTGTCAGTATGTTGAAAGAATATTAATATTGAATATTGAATTATTATTTTAGTAAAATCAGTAGTTACTCCTTATCCAGCTTTAAGCCCAAATGACCACACAGAGAGACCAGGATCTATTAGCCTATAGCATAATGCTGCACATTAATTACTCCATCCTAAACCTCCATGGCTAGGATAGCTTCCCCCACCCCCCATTCTGAATTCCCACTTTATATTTGCTTTTAAATCATCTCCAAGACCCTGCTCATGTCTCCCAATGTTTTCCACTCTACTCCTCGTGGCTCCACCCTCTCATTCCTTCTCTTTCTCCTCCCCTCACTGGATCAGGATGCCCCACCCTATTCTCTGTTATTGCTCAGCATTGGCTAGTTTGTTTTATTGACAACAGAGAGAACAAATGGTGACATGAAACAGGAGATACTTAGAATAAACATCACAATGCAATGTCCGGTTTATCCAGATAGTGGAGTAGAGAGATCAACATTTAAATGAACAATGGCAAACTGTTCACAGTCCACAAGCACATTACGCCAACATTGGTGCAGTAAAGCTTTAGATTTGGGAGCAGTCCACACTTTGGATGTTCAGTCTATAATAAAATATTGAGACGAGTCCCGACACCCTCCGCCTTGCTCTCCATGGACTGTTCTCATTTTGGATACCACTGACTAATGAAGCCTTTTTGCAGTAGGCTCTGTGTGTGTGTGTGTATGTTTGTGTGTGTAGGTGTGTGTTGAAGTGGGGATTAACTTAAGGGAAGCTGATATGGGGGCATGATGCCCCAGCTGTACTCAAAAGTCAAACAGGGGTCAACCCACATATATGTATCTGGGGACGGAAGGAAGGAGTAATGGTTAGGTCCTATTCTAGAAGACCCTGGTCTCAGGTCTCACTCTGCATCAAGCACTGGGCCACTCTGTCATCACTAGCCTGAGTGGCTGAGGTAAGGTGATATCAACTGTGCAGGGAGCTCCAGGCTTTCTTCCCTTTCTACCTTTAAAATATTTATTTTCAGATTTAGTTATTAGTATTTACTTATAGGCTGCAACAATATGCTACCATGTACATACACAACGTGCAGTGATCATGCCCAGGGAGTTCTCCTTTTCATCTCCTCAAATGTGACCTTTTTTTTTTTTTTTTGCTCTTCAAATCCTTCCTCTCTGGCCACTGAGGCATGCTAACCTAATTTTGAGCGAGTGGCCCCACAGTGCTGTAGAGCATTGGGCGTTCTCTCCTACCACCCCACTGTATTTCTGTGTTCACTACCCGAACCCTCCCTGCCATGGTTCAGCCATTCCCATGGTGCCCTGCCAACCTTCTGCAAACTCCATGCACAAGAGGTAGAGAAGCCAGAGGTGAGGTCCAGGGCCCTGCGCCTTGACCACTGTGCTTTAGGATTGGGGACAGTGAGCTGGCTCTTGGTCCTCTGAGGTTGCTCACAGTCTGTAGTGCATCCCCACCCCTAGCCCGAGGGATTTGCTATCTCCTGGCAACAAATTCCCATCAGACTGTTTAACTTCTCAGCGCTTGAGTATCCTGCAGCAGCGCCCATCAGTCATTTGGGAAGTGGCCATGTCCAGACCACACCAGGGCTTTCCCCAGCTTAGTGCTTCTGGCAATGGGGCTGTTCTGACAAGTCCCTTAAGGATAGGAAAAACACACACACACACACACACACACACACACACACACACACACACACACACACACACAGAGGTCTTGTGAGCCTGTGCAAGGCAGATTGCGGGAAAGGCTTAAAGAGGCTGAGATGACAGAGTGTGTGACAGCTGCTCAGGGGACAAGAATTGCAGGTCCCCAGTGGCCTGTGGTTTGCAAACAGATGTTTGGGCACGAGCACAGCCAAACTGTATAGCACTCTGGGTGATGGAAGGGGCTCCAAGTGCTTCAGGTTGCTGTTCTGAAATGTTCGCGGGGGAAAATGTACTTCTATTTTGTAAACAGCAAGTCTAAGAAGGAGGAACAAATTAGGTTATTGTGCCATAACCAATTCCATGAGCAAAGCCGTTGACAGAGGCACATTTCACATAATGAATGTGATCCGCGGGGCTGCCACTCACCTTAATGAGGAGAGAGAGCGACAGGGAGCCTGCCATCCCCCCCCCCCCCCCCCCCTCAGCTCACACAGAGATCAGGACCCAGCAGGTGTGCCTGCCAAAGCCCAAGGTCACACAGCATCCAGGCTGTTCCAAGAAGAGAGTCAGAGGCCCTCCTCATCTCCCCACCACCTTTCCTTACAGAAAAATTCAAAAACAGAAAGAGAATATAATAGGCTGAATATAACTAACACGGTTCCCATCCCCCAGCTCGCTCCCAGTTCACCTGCGAGCGCGGGAGTGCGCTTGCGTGCTAGCCTGCACGTGTAGTGTAGAGGCCAGAGATTGAGGTCAGTGTCTTTCATCACTCTTCATTTTATGGAGACCATGGCTCTTGTGGAACCTGGAGCTCATCAGTTTAGCTAGACCGACTGGCCACTGAACCCTAGGGGACCTTCTTGTCTCTGCTTCCAGTTCTGGGGTTATAGGCACACATCAGCGGTTCTGGTGGAGTTGTATGCGGGTGCTGGGGCTCCACGCTCAGGTCTTCATGCTTGTGTGGCAAGCACTGTACTGACTGAGTTGTGTCTCCAGCTCATCCACTCACGCTCTCTGACTTGTACTTCCACGTAGCTTCTTGAGGCAAGCCTAAGGCCCCATCCCAAGTCCTCTTAAGCCTCCAATATGTATCTTTGAGCACATAGGAACTGTATTTTCGTAACCCTAGTATTATTGATGTATTTCTTGAAACTGGTAACAGTTTAGTAATAAATATTTTATTTCTGCAACAAAATGCCTAAGATCAGTTAGTATAGTATGTAATGGCTAAAAGTCTACTAGGCTCATGGCTCTGGAGGCTGGGAAGGCCAGGAGCATGGGGTTGTCACCAGCTGGTGTCCCATGAGAATCTTCCCTCACAGCACTGCAGAGGGTTTCACACGGGAAGGCTCTCCTCCTCTTCCTGTAAAGCCACTAATACCATCATGGGGGCCCAACCCTTGCAAGCCATAGAGACAGCCAGGCGGTAGTGGCACATGCCTTTAATCCCAGCACTCCAGGAGGCAGAGGCAGGCGGGTCGCTGTGAGTTCGAGGCCAGCCTGGTCTACAAAGTGAGTCTAGGACAGCCAAGGCTACACAGAGAAACCGTGTCTTGAAAAACCAACCAACCAACCAACCAACCAACCAAACCATAGAGACCTCTCGAAGACCCCACTTTCAGATACCATCCACACATGGATATAGGGATTTGTTTCTGAAACATGACCCCTGGGAGGACACACTCAAACCATGGAAACCAGGCCCCAGTTACTTCAAAATGAATTTTCAACTCTCTCTGTCTCTGTCTCTGTCTCTGTCTCTGTCTCTCTCTGTCTCTGTCTCTCTCCCTCTCGCTCTGTGATATGTATGTGTGTGAACATGAGAACATGAGTGCTCACATGCCATGGCATGCATGTGGAGGTCAGAGGACAGCTTTTGCTTTCTTGCTGTCATTCGCTGCTGAGTATAGCAGGGTAGCTACCTCTCAAGCACCCAGGGATTCTCCTGTCTCACAGTAGGAGCAGTGGGATTTTAGATGTGAGCTGCCACGTCCATGGGTTTTCCATGGGTTCTGGGGGTTCAGAATCAGCCCACATAGCAGAGGCATTTGACCTACTGACCCATCTCCCCAGCCCGCTAATGATTCAGGTTCCACATGTGGCTTTTGCTCTTTACAACTTTTTTTCTCTTAAGGTTTTTGAGACAGGGTTTCTCTGTATAGCCCTGGCTGTCCTGGACTCACTTTGTAGACCATGTTGGCCTCGAACTCACAGAGATCTGCCTGCCTCTGCCTCCCCGAGTACTGAGACTAAAGGCGTGCGCCACCACGCCCAGCAACTTTTTTACAGCTCTTAACTCTCCTTTGTTCCTTTTTGTCTTTGGTGGCTGGTCCACTGATTTGTTAAGAGAAATAAGGATGTTTGCAGGGAATCCCATGTGTTCGGATTTGGTTGGTTGTATTCTTGGACTGTCACTTAGTTCATTTGTCTATCTCCTATGCATCCCTATGTAGTTAGCCCCGCAGAAGTCTGGTCCAGTGGAAATAGCATGTGGATCCTATGGGCCTCTTGGACTTTTCTAGTAGTTGAATTAAAAAGAAAGCTTGGGGTCTAGGGAAATGCCTCAGTGAATAAGACACTTGTTACGCAAGCACATGATCCCAAGTTCTGATCCTCAGCACCCATGTGGAGGGCCTGCCTGTATTGACAGCACACAGGAGGCAGAGACAGTGCGGCCTGGAGCAGGCTAAATAGGCATCCTGGGTTCAAGTTAGCAACCCTACTTCAGTGTATAAAGCATGATTAAGGAAGGAAGGCACCAAACATCAACCTCTGACCTTCCTACACATGTGCAAACATGCACCCACACATATGTGAACGTGTATGCACACATCAGACACAAATACACAAACATAAATATTTATTTTATTGGTTTTTTTGAGGTAGTGTTTCTCTGTGTAGCCCTGGCTATCCTGGAACTTGCTTTGTAGACTAGGCTGGCCTCAACCTCAGAGAGCCACCCACCTCTGCCTCCTGACGGCTGGGATTAAAGGGGTATGCCGCCATACCCAGCCTTAAATAAATACTTTAAAAAAGAATATTAATACTATATTTTATTTAAACTGGTATATATTTAAAAAGTTACCACCCAATATAAAACTAGTATAAAAATGAGGAAGGACTTATTTTATATCTCTTAGAAGACCTTGAAAAAGTCTTCTGTGTTTTCTTGTGATACAGCACCTCCTTATTTCAAGGTTGCTTCCATCAGAAACAATTGATATATATTTGGATTTCATAAAAATCATAATTGAAAAACATATTTTTAACATTTTCAAATTTGGATGCTGGAGAGATGGCTCAGCAGTTAAGAATGCTGGCTGCTCTTCCAGAGGACCGGGGCTCAATTCTCAGCACCCACATGGTAGCTCACAACTGTCTGTAACTTCAGTTGCAGGGGATATGAGGCCCTCACGCTGACATACACGTGGGCAAAACACCAAAGCACATAAAATGAAAATAAACAAATAAAAACCAAAAAGTTTTCAAGTTCTCTACTACATCAGATTTATAATCCTTTTAAAAAAACATAATATTAGCATACAATGCATTCTTGTGTGTGGCGTGTTTCAACATATAGCATTTGTGAAAGTATTTCTCATGCTTGCCTTAAGCACAGTAATCTCCCATTATCACAAGGAGTATGCTCCAAGACTCTCACTGGATGTCAGAAACAGCCTATACAATCACTGTACCAGCAGCAGTATGACAGCTGAAATGGCTACTCAGTAACTAATGGGTGGGTGGCATATGAAGCATGGATACACCTCAGAGACACAAAGACAGGAGTCAAGTCCCAGGCAACATTGAATGCAATGGTACAAGACTTGACCATGACACCCAGAGTAGATTTCCAAGTAAATGCTGTGGATAATTTATTTATGGGACTTTCCGTTTATTATTTTTAGACCCTGGTGGACCATGGGTAACTAAAACTGCAGAAAGTAAAATCATGTATAAAGAAGGACTACTGTGTTCACATTCTTCTATGTATCAAGAATTTCTGCTTCTTCATTGTCAAGTAGTATTTCCATTTTATAGATATACCACAACTTCCTTATCGTGGTAGGCAGCATTCTAAGATGGTCCTTAAGAATTCCTCCTTGGCCTGGAGAGATGGCTCAGCATTTAAGAGTGCTGATACTCTTACAGAGGATTGGAGTTCAGTTCCTAGTACCTATGTTGGGCAGCTCACAGACACCTGTAAATGTAGCTTCTGGGGATCCATTTCCCTAATTTTGACCTCTGCAGACACCTATAAACACACACACATACACACACACACACACACACACACCTTAAAAAATCAGTTGAAAATAGACAAAAAAGATTGCTGCCTCAAGAATCTGGGGGTTTAACTCAACAGCAGAACCCTTGTCTCACAAGCACATGACCCTGGATTTGGTCCCCAGCACTAGGACAAAAGAAAAGTCCCTGCTCCATGATGCCCAAGTCAGTCCCTTGAGTAACAGGGTGCACTGTCACTCGAGACATTGGCTATTGGGTATGTTATGGCAGACAGGGTTCTGCCAGTGTCAAGGTCAGTAGTCAGCTGGCTTTGAGTTAACAAAACAGGGAAACAGATGGACTCTGGCAAGTCCTTGAAAGAAGAACAGATCAGAAACCTCAGAACATTCTCTTTCTGCCGTGGCACGTGGGTGATGAATGGCTTCTTAGAACCGAGGCCCTCAACGTTACTGCTATAGGGGCGTGAATCCTGCCGATAGCTGGTGAGCCAAGAAGAGGACCTGCTGCAGATGAGACAGCAGACCATACTTATACCAGGGACTTGGCCATCTTCCATTGCTTGACAGAAAACCCCACAGTAGAACATCTATAGATAAAAGGGATTTACTTCAGCACACAGTTCTGGGAGCTGGAGGTTCAAGGTGAGGTGCCATTGATCTGCCGAGCCAATGGTGAGGGTCTCGAGCTGTATCAACTCTCAGCAGAAAGCAGGAGAGACAGGGAGACCATGAGGAAGAGGCAGAGCCCAAGGGAGAAATTTGCCTTACAACAGCCTGCTGTGGCGGTAACTAACCTATTCCCATGAGAAAGGCATTCATCCTACCTAACGGCCCGTCAGCTCTTAAGGGGACCACTACCTCTCAGTACTGTTACACTGGGGACCAGGTTTCAAAATGAGTTTTGGAGGTAATGAGCCAGCCTCCTAGTTTCAGCCTGTGTGAGTACATGAGCAGAGAACCCAACTAGAATGTTCCAGAGTCCAAGCCTATAGAAAGCCTACAGAAGCTTACTTTGCATGTACGACCGCATGATAACAGAGGGCATCAGACAGAAGAGGGCATCAGATTTTATTACAGGTGGTTGCTGGGAATTGAACTCAGGACCTATGGATGAGCAGCTAGAGCTCTTAACTGCTGAGCCATCTCCCCAGCCCTATAAATTTATTTTTTAAAGTGTGTGTGTGTGTGTGTGTGTGTGTGTGTGTGTGTGTGTGTACGTGTGCACAAGTGTGCACGCAAGTCTTTGCCTACAGTGTCAAAAGAGAACATCAGATTTCTGGGAGCTGCAGTTGTACATGGCTGTGAGATACCCAGTGTGGGTACTAGCCATCAAACCTAGGCCCTCTACAAGAGCAGTGCATGTTTTTAACCTCTGGGCCATCTCTCCAACCTCCTTCAATCTATTTTTATTTGTTTCATTAGTTATTTGTTTCTTTTGTCATGTTTTCCTAACACCCTTTGGGTTAAGTAGGTATTTGTGGTTCTAGTTAATGTCCTTTGCTGTCTTATGTTAGCCCTTTATTATGCTGTTTCAGTGCTTAAGGACCATAGTACATATGTGCCACCCAAACGTTTAAGCATCTTTAAAATGTAAATCATGTTTATTTACTTATCTATTTTCATACTTTTGTGTTTTAGAATCTCATATATAAGCCCTGTATGCACATCTCTCCTACCCCCAAATTTCTTCTATGTCCCCAACCCACAAATTTGTCATCTATTCTTTAATGTCACTAAACTACTCGTTTATTATTGATTTTCCAAGAATCTAGTGTTCACAGACAGTTTATCTAGGTCCTCCCATTATAAACTTACAAGTCTGGGGCTGGGGCTGGGTCCCATCTGGGATCCAGGGTCTTCTTCCAGGCTCTTATATATAATTCATTTTTTAAATTTTATTTTATTTTATTTCATTTTTGGAGCTGCAGAACTCATGACAGCTTGCTTCTTCAAGATGAGAGGAGCTTTAGTCTGGCCTTTTTCAAAGCTCATCTTATCAGGTTAGGTTTGCTAAGGACATTCTCCCTCTTGATTCACTCAGTCAACTGATGAACGGCCTTAATTCAATTTGCAAAACTCCCTTCATCTTTGCCAGAGAACGTAACCTAATCACAGGACTGACATCCATCACGTTGACAGGTCCTGCCAACACTCAAGGAGAGAAGCTAACACAAGGGGACAATCCAGGTACACCAGGGTGCGAATTTAGGGCCGCCTTAGAATTCTTCCCACTGCTCTTCAAAGGATGCTGCACGTCCTGATAGAGCAAGTGGGCCCCGTGCCAGCATCCTTCCAAAGGCTCTTAGCCTTTGCACATGTGTCGGTTTCCTAACAGCTCTGATAAAGTGTCACAAATGGGGACGCCATAAAACAATAGAAATGTGCTCTCTCACAGTTATGGAAGCAAGAATGCCGAAATCAAGATGGCCATCGGGGCTGGAGAGATGGACAAATGGTGAAGAGCATTCATTGCTCCAGTAGAGGACCCCTCGTTCAATACACAGCACCCAAGTCAGGGGGTTCACAACCACCTGTAACCCCAACTCTAGGAAACCTGGTGTCCTCCTCTGGCTTCTGTGGGCATCTGTATTCACATGTATATACATGTACGTATACACACAATTTAAAAAATAAAACATATCTCTAAAGGTGACGACAGTAGAGTCACGGTGTCTCTGGAACCGAAGAGGACACGTCCTTTTCTTGCCCTCCTCTCAGCTTCCAGTGACTTCCCTGAGATTCTTTGTGTTCTCCAACGTGATGATACACTTCTCCAGTCTCTCGTCACTGCTACAGGGGTTTCTCACTGTGTGCCTGTGTCTCTGGATGTTCCCTTTCTCCAAAGATCTCTAGTGTGTCATCTAGGACCCTATTTCCAAACAGGACCTTGTTTTGAGGTAGTGAGGGCTGGATCTTCAGCCTGTCATCTGTGTAGGAGACACAGTCCAGCCATCCCAGTGCTGTGACCATCGCCCCCTCTAGACCATGTGTCTGTAAACCCCACACTACATTACAGCTGTTTGCTTGAAAGGGTCAATTGTAGCCGGGCATGGTGGCACACACCTTTAATCCCAGCACTCGGGAGGCAGAGGCAGGCGGATCACCATGAGTTCGAGGTCAGCCTGGTCTACAAAGCGAGTCCAGGACAGCTACGGCTACACAGAGAGACCCTGTCTCACAAAAACCAGAAAAAACAAAACAAAAAAACTAACAAACAAAAAAACCACACAGGCTGAGTATCTCTCATCCAACGTACGTGGGGAGGAGAAGTGTTTCCAATTTCCAATTGTTTTCAGATTTTGGAAGATTTACACTTCCATAGTAGGATGTCTTGGGGATAGGATCTAAGTAAGTGCAACACAAGACTTGCTGACATGTCATATAGAACTTGAACATACAGCCTGCGGGCTGTGCTCTCTAATATCACTAAAGCGTGCACTTTCCAGGGTGGGGCATCTCCACTTCCACAAGTGGGGAAGTTCATGTTGACACGCAAAGAAATTCAGATTCTGGAGCATTTGAGATTTCTAGATTAGGGATGCCTGACATATATTTTGGTGAGAAAAGGTCCTCATTCCTGAGTGTGAGTCCCAGATGGGCGTGGCCCAGCAAGTGGGCAGGTGCCTAGCAATTCTTCCTGTGGCCCCTCTTGGTGTTCATGGTGACAGCCATGCAGGGCTGACCTGCATCTTCCTCCTATGCTCAGAGAATGCCCCGCCTGGGTACAGTGTGTTTAAAACTTGAAAGTTGGAGTGTAGAGCAATGTAGTTAGTCTCATTCACGTTCCCTCGTGGTTGGAACACAGAGCTTAGTGGAAAGGGACACCAGTGGGTTTGCAGACAGCTGGAAACATCTGTTTTCTAGTGTGGGTGCTACTGGCCTGAGTATGGTCATGTCATCGGGAGACTTACCTAGCTGGCTCCTTCAAATATCTGTCCATCCCAGGCCGTAGGCTGTATTTCAGCAAAAACATCATACAAACAACTGAGTCTGAAAGTGGAGCCAGAGGTACTAGAGATGCATGTGTTTGTTATCCATAACCCACTGGCAGTAGCCCAGTGGCTGGTCTGGGACAGAGACTTAGTTCCTTAAGTTTGTAGGAGAGACCTTAGGACCCAGGGTCAGTAGCATCTCCATTTGGTCTGTCCCTGCACACTGTAAATGTGACATAGTGTCAGTCCGATGATGTAAACTGTGAAAGAGTGTACATGCAGCCGGATTCTGCAAAACCCTAAGGTGGGGTGTGCATTTCAAACCGACTCTGCAAACTGTAAAGTACAGTGCAGTTGCCGGTTAGTGTTCTGACCACCTGGAGCCCTGGAGCTCATATCAAAGGGCAGCTGTGATGGGCCGCTGGATTCAGAAAAGAGGGCGCCTGGGGTAGCTGTAATTGTAAGGCAGCTAAGGGGCTACCTTTCATGCCAACTCCCACTTTGACAAATGGCTTGGAATCCATCATCCCTGCTCTTTGTCATACTCAAATATGCCCTAAATGCTCCCGTGCGTTATTACCTCTGCAGAGTAATAAGTGGCTGGAGGGAGAGGGGACCACATCTGCCGCCTTTTAGAGTAATTGGCTGGCTGGCTTCCCCCCAGAGCTGCGTGAAGTCTCAGCACCGGCAGGCTGCCCAGAGAGCCAGGCTGTGGGGCACACACGTGGAGTGCAATGGCCCCACCTCCATCACCCCTCACCCTTCCCTCATCTCTCCTTTCTTTCTTTTCTCTCTCTTTTCTCCTCTACACTGAGAGCACTTTTCTATTTTCTGTTTGTTAAAAAAAAGAAAAGAAAAGAAAAAAGATACGAGCTCATTGTTAGAGGAAAAATCAGAAATGCACACAGGGTAACCTAGAAAACAAAGCTGTTACCTCCCCCACCCAGGTAGTTGAAGACACCTCTGGGTCTTTTCTCTGGGTTGTAGGTTGTGAAGAGTCTGTCCTAAGTGAAGCTTAGCTGGTTTGACTTTTCTCAGTGATCTGTTCAGCCATATTCTGCCCCAGGCCCCTGCGTTCCTTCCACAGCTGTGGGCTGCTCACTTGCTTACCCCACACCCATGGCTGGATGAATCGCTTCTCAATGCTCAGTGCTGTGGTCAGGGTTTTGTGTCTTTTTCAGCCGACAGCTGCCGCACTGGCCATCTTCTTTCTGAATTAGGTCCTCAGAATAATTACTGAGTCCAGGCTCAAAGGTACCAGCTCCAGCTGGCTTCTGCTTCCATGCAAGTCTCTAGAGTTGCTCTGGAGATGGGATCCTCGGAGCCTGGGATGCTCACACCCTGAGGTTCTCAGTGCCCTTTAGATCTCGTCCCTGCTCTGCACCCCCGGTCCACTGACCAGCTTATTCCCTGTTGACCCGTTGAACCCTTTCATTGCACTGCCAAGACCACCTCCCTTTTCAGGACTCCCTCATACAGTTCACGCCTCTCCCAACTGCTCCAGCTCTTTTGTACGTTTTCTCTTAACTGAAACATGAACATGGTATAGTCCCCTACAAGGTTTGTGTGTCGAAGGCTTGGACCCCAGCTGTTGAAAACAGTCATTGAGAAGTGCCTAGATGAACAAGAAGCTAATTTTTACCATTGGGCTATGATGGGCAGGGCCTGGCTAGAGGATTTGGATCGCAGCGGGGTGTCCTTAAAGGATATATCTTGCTCTGACATTGGGAGCCAAGGGTTCATGTGTCATCAGTGATCCTCACCTCCATCCAAGCAGTAGCATGGCCCAGGGTGTTACTTCCTGATCTTTCCAACTTGCAGCCCTTTCTTGCTACCCCTTCAGTCCAATTCATTCCGGACCTTGACTCTCCCTCTGGCCAGTGCCCATTCTTTACCCCAGGGTTGCTCTTTGGCTTTGGCCACACCCACTCCCACCCTACCCCTCGCCTCCTGGTGAGGGTCTTCTCGGCTTGTTCCAGGTGTGATGCTGCTGCACTTCTCAGCCTGCTCTCTCTGGGCCATGGTACTCACTGCCTTCTACTTCCTCTCCCACAAGCTCATGTGCATGCATATCTCTCTGCTCCCATGATACCCATCCCCCAGTCCTTCCTGCTGTTAAATTTCAGACCGGAAGTCACTTGTGCACATAAGCCTGTGAGGTAGGGTAGAAAGAAGTGACCTCCTCAGGACCCTACAGCCAGCAAGGACCCTCCCATTTTCCCTCTGATCAGCCCGTGTGAAGCCATTGCCTTACCGCTGTGCTCTGACCGTGGTGTGTTCCCTTAAAAACTCGTGTTGAAGGGCCAGGAGATGGTTCAGTCAATAATGTGTTTGCTGCACTAACATGAGGACCTGAGTTCAGGTCACCAACATTCATATTAAACAAACAAACAAAGCCGAACCAGCCGGATGGCTCAGTGGGTAAAGGCACTTATCACTTAGCCTGGTGACCTTCCTCCCGGACCCACATGGTAGAAGGAGACAACCGACTTTCACACGTTGTCTCCTGAGCGCCACACACATAACATGGTGCGTGCACACATGCGCGCACACACACACACACACACACACACACATACACACACACACTTCATAAATAAATCGGAAAAGAAGCCATGCACAACACGTGTAATTCCAGATCTAGGCAGGCAGAGACAGAAAGTCCCCAGGGCTCTCTGGCTAGCCTGTCTTGCTGAATCTGTTAACTTCTGGTTCAATGAGCGATGCTGTCTTAAAAAAAAAAAAATAAGGTGGAGAGTAATTGCAGAAGACACCTGATGTCTACCTCTGGCCCCAACATGCATGCACACACATGTACACCCATATGCACAAACACATGTGAACATGTACACACATGTTACACACACACACACACACACACACACACACACACACACACATTGCAGTTTGATTCCCAATGCAACAGTCTGGGAAGATGGTAGGACCTTTAAGAAGTGTTTGGGTTATAAGAGTCCACCCTCACAGAGAGAATAATGCCACTGTAACAGCCCCGAATAAACTCTCAGTGAATTCACCATCACAAGAACAGGTGCATCGTAAACCAGCCCCTGATGATCTGTCTCTCATGCATACCCCCGCCCCCACACCTCTCCCTTCTCTTTCCCACACTGTGGCGAGCAGGACCACGTTCTTGGACTTCTCCGCCTTCAGAAACATGAGCCAGCATAAACTTTTCTCTATAAACTACCCGGTCTCTGGTATTCTATTATAGACAACTTCCCACAGCGTGAACCTGGCTCAGTGTAGCCCCCACTAGATGGTGGTAGTACTTTCCAGGCCCATGCCAGTCTCTAGAGCCTGGGTGTTAGGGTTCTGTTACAGGCGTGGAAACCTGCCTCACACAAACATAAGCACAGAAGGAGAGGCTCCTGGCTTCGTAACTGTAAGAGTACAGTCAAGTCTAGGGTGGACCTCAGGAATGGTTCTCTGTAAGACATGGTCTCGGCCTCTCTGACTTTTTCCCAACAAGCCACCTCCCGTTCTTCCCTCTGACCTCAGCAGGAGAGAGGCTCTGCTCTCACAGCCCAACACTCCACGCCTGGATCTCATGACCGTTTCACACTGCCCCAGACCCGGGCAGCTCCTTTCCATTGGCATCGGGACTGTGTGTCCTCCTGTCTTAGGCCAGAGACGAAGGACAAATGGCTCTGTTGTCCAGAGGAAGAACAGATGCAGGCCAGGCGGAAGCCGTAGAGGCTGCAACCCCGGGGCAGCTGCGGCACAGCTAGGCCTTGGCATGGGACCCAAGAGGCGAGCAAGCTGGGTTTTTTCTGTGACACACAGGGCTTACTCCACAGTAGCCTCACTCTGTGCCCGTGTTCCCTGTAACCCGGTTGGGAGGTTCGAGCAAGTGGTGTGTTCTGAGGGCCTACATTGCTGGAGCTTCGAGGAGGCTAAAAGTGGAGACAATTAACAGGCTGTTTCCTTGGGGGAAGCTGCTGGAAACCAGTGAGGCACTCAGTGAGTTCAGCTTGAGTAATAAGCGACAGAGGCAAGGCTGGGAGGAGAACGGAGCGGGCAGCATTCCAGTGCACAGAGGACTCTGAATGCATCTTCTCCTAGAAGATGTTTCCGGAAGAAACTGTAATTGGCTGCAACTCTTTATCCCTGTCAGGGTCTTGCCTGCCACCCCAATTCCGTACATACTAAAATTACCACTCCTCACAATCCCTCGCCTTCAGACTTCTTCTTCTTCTTTAAAAGGCCAGGTTGACTAAGGTGAGGCAAGAGACAGAAGCCAGGCCTTGGGCTCTGGAGAAGCTAGGAAGGGTAGAGAGGATTGTCCCCGCCCAGTGGCAAGAGCTGGCATCTCTAGGGTTGTGGCATTTCTATATTTTATCATTGCTGAATTTATTTTAGAACACACACACACAAGCACGTGCAGAAAGCCGGGACCCTCTACCACCGGCCCAGCTCAGCTGAACCCACACAACAGCTCCCTGCTTCCTATCCTGGCAGAGCTGAGTGGGTGTGATGGATGCTGCCTGAGCTGACCAGAGGCCCCATGCTGCGCCCAGAGCTGCGGAGATGTGGCCGGAAGTCATTATTCTGATGACAGGATTGATGGACCCGGGTGAGGCCCCGTCTTTGCAAGATTAAAGTGGGCACTTAGCGTGGCTGGATCAAGTGCCCTCCAGGGAACTGTCTATCTGCCAAAAGCCTGCAAAGAGCAGGGAGGGCTGCCCCGGCTTTTGCCTCTGTCTCTAGGGCCCACCTGCTGCACTGAGACCCAGTCTAAGGGGCATCCTCTTAAGAGACTGTAGTCCACCATGGTCTAAATCTACCCCAACAGCTGTGTCCTCTCTGGGTCAGCTAAGAACCAGATACAATTAACGCCCCATCCGTCACTGTCTTCTGTCGCTAGTAGGTGTTTATTGTAATGAATTTTAAAAAGCATGTAGTTAGCACATTTTATCCTTGAGCCCACAGATACCGTGGTGAGTATAAACGCTCGTTTTAAAGTGTAATTAACAGGGCAAGTGGCATGGGGAGCACTCAGCCTCAGGGAATATTCCTGAACTGGCTCCTTCAACTCACAGGCACTGACATGGAGTAACCTGAAGGTCCTGAGCCCAAAGCCAGGCTCTCAGCATGACTCAGGGTCACACAGTACATGTGAGAGGGGCTCAAATCTAAGCACCTGGTTACGATGAGCCTTCAAGACCTCAAGTATGCCCAGGAGTTGGGAATCTACCTGGCCCTACCCCCAATCAGAAACAGAGACCTCATCTCTAGGAAACCCCAAACCCCTCTTCAAAAGATGCTCAAATTAATTACCAGTCTAGGTCCAGAGGGGGCGCTAAGTCTGACCCATCGCCTCACATTCCTGCTGCATGGTGCAGTGCAGGGAATGCTCTGTTGAAGCCTCAGTTTCCCTTTCTGTGGAATGTAGATGGCAACAGAACTGCCCTACAAGAGAAGATGTTTTAGTGTTTTCACCACAATATACTACCCACATAAGGCTGTAGATATAGCAGATACCTTCATTTGATAATTACATGTATTGAAATTTCACATTGTATCCCACAAATATGCACAATTACCTTGTATGAATTATTGTAAGAATTATTATATGTATAAATAATGATATTGCTTAATAGCATTAATCACAAAATACACAGGAAGAAGAGAATGTAAAACTTTTTTTAAAATGTAAAGCTTAGCCTAAAAAATATTAAGTTGGAGAATATATAAGGAAGTGGTAGGGCACCTCAAGCTCCAGTACTGTGAGATGACCTTATTAGGGAGGCAAATTCCCCCAATCACTGTAGGTCTTACACAACCCTGTAAAAAGCCTTAGAGGAGTTCTTTGGAAAATTTGACAAGGTGACCTTAAAATTCATATGGAAATTCAAGGGCCTCCAAATAACCAACTCTTGAGTGAAAAACAAAATATGGCACCCACATTTCCTAATGTGCAAACTCACTATAAAGCTGCAGTGCTGGTGGGAAAAGGCTGGGTGCTCTGTGGTGGAACCGCAGCCCTTGTGCCATTCGCCTTCACAGCTTGGGTGAGCTGGGCGGTGGTGGTGCACATCTTTAATCCATACAGTTGGGAGGCAAAATCAGGTGTACTCTGAGTTCGAGGACAGCCTGGTCTACAGAGTGAGCTCCAAGACAGCCAGGACTATCCCACAGAGAAACCCTGTCTCAACAAACAAACAAGCAAAAAGCTGAGTGTGGTGATGAGCACTTGTAATACCAGGGCTGGGTACACAAACAGGCAGTCTCTGGGACTTTCTGCCTAGCCAGGCTAGCCTAGTTGATGAGCCAGTGAAAAACTGTCTCAAAACGCATGATGTGTGGGACTTGAAAAATGGCACCCAAGGATGACCCCTGACTTCCACACATGTGTGTCCCATGAACACACACAGAGAGGCACAGAAAACTAATAAGCAAGGCACAGTGGTTCGGCCATGAGGATGGGCATGGGCAGGAATGTCCATGAGCCATCAGAGAGAAACCTATGACTATACCAAAAGACACTGAGTTGTACATCTCTCATGGTGGGTGGACTCTCATGCCGGCTTCATGTGAACACATCTTAGCATGTTTTAAAATCCTTAGCAGCTAGGTGAAGAGAAGGAGGTCAGTGGCTGTGTCTTTGTGCACACACTGGGTGTTGGCTGTGGGCAATGGCTTCACTGTCCTAGAGGCTGTAACCTAGAAAGGGGACCAAGCCCAGAATTCTATGTGGAGCTTCTGGGCGTGGTGGCACACACACTCACACACACACACACACACACACACACACACACACACACACACACACACGTCTTCTCAGCTTTTCTAACAAGGGCCCTTTCTCTACACGCTTGTCTTTTCTAAGGGAAGGCTGAGGAAACACTATGATTCTTTGTTTTATCACACCACCAATGACTTCATCTTTCTTGTCCTTCCCAGAAAAGACGGTGACGAATTTGTTAAAGTTCAGCCACGAGAGCCTACTCTTCCAGCAAAAAATGAGAAATATTCAAAGCAGCTTCTTGCTTTTCAGAGTTATTTTCAGCTATTTCGGGTCTTATTTGGTGTCTGTCTCAGTATTTTTCGAGCCCACACCATATGATACGGCCTGAGCTTTATGCTGGCCATTTGGTGTTTCTCTGAGTCCCACTGTCTCTAGGGATACCACAAAGACCTGCCCTCCACAAAGACTTGCTCCAAATCACTCCGAGGGTAGGATTCTTAGGCTCCACCCCAGTTGCCACAGCAGGTTCACAATTCTCCAACTTTCTGAGCCCACTCTGTGTCCCTGGGCTCCCCACACCCATCTACTTGAGTTACAGATGACCATTGTGAACACATACACACACAGACACACTCACTCACTCACACACATACACACACATGTACACATGCACACACTCACATACTCTCACACACTCTCACACACATGTATGCACACACTCACACACACACTCATATACACATGCACAAACTCCCACACACACATGCACACACACATACATGCACACATAGGCTTTAATCCATTCCCTCAAATTTCCAGAATTAGAGGAGTAATAGAATTTATTTATTTATTTATTTTGTTTTTTCCAGACAGGGTTTCTCTGTGTAGCCTTGGCTGTCCTGGACTCACTTTGTAGACCAGGCTGGCCTCGAACTCACAGAGATCTGCCTGCCTCTGCCTCCCCAAGTGCTGGGATTATAGGCATGTGACCCTGTGCCCGGCTTATTTTTGATTCTTAATTCTTCATTAATTAAGGATTTCTGTAGCCTTGGTAGACAGCTCTAGCTGAAAGAGAAAGGTCCCAAGTAGTGATGTCCATGTAGTCACTTCTACCTGAACATTGTGAGAATCTCATCTCTGGTGTGTCCTCAAGCACCAGAACACTTGTCCTGGTGTCCCTCCCTGACCCAGACTTTGGATAGCCACAGAAGATGTCATAAGATGTGGGTGCAGCAGTGGGGTACAGCAATGTGATGGTGGCTCCCCCAGTCTATAGACAGACCACTCAGCCATGGCCAACAGACATTACCGGGCATGAATGTGTGCCTGATTTGGCCAGTCCCCCTAGCTTTCCAAGGAAGCATTGTCATGAAAGCCACCAATAGGTAAATCAGACCAGTAAATCAATAAGAAAAAGGAACACCGTGAATCCCAGTAGCTTCAGGGTCACTTATCTGGAGTTACTATAAGTATGCACTTGGCAAGTCCTTGCCAGAACCAGTTCAGGGGACTCAAGTGTGAGGGATCAGGGTAGGAACTAGCCAGGGAGAAGTAGGATTTGTTGAAAGGCAAAGGCACCCAAAGGACCGTACAGAGCCCGGGGAAGGAGCTGAGGCCGCCAGGGTAGGAGCTAAGACAGGCTTCCCAGAGGAAAGAACATGGGTTGAACCTGAAGGGCCTCTACCAGGCCAGCTGACAGGGAAGGAGAGTCCAGGGAGACGGTATGGACCAAGCAAAGGTGTGGAGAGAGGGAACGTTGAGAAGAACTGGAAGTGAACACCGTGGACAAGTGGAGAGGGTACCACTGTGCCTAGCTGGGTGCATGAAGGAAATGTTGAATGGACCCCAGCTTGGGGTACAGCCCTAGGCAGGAATTCTAGAGAAAAGGAGAGTGGGGAGCTGGCTCTTTGCTGGCCAAGAGGCCCCAGGTAGGTGGCTGCACCTTCATGTGTAGGCTCTGTGGCTCTGTAGGAAGGTGAGTAAAGTCAGAATGCACACTCCATCTGGAAGAGACAGCTGCTGTGGACTTGGTGTCAGTACTGCTAGGGACCCCTGCACCCTTGTTCCCCAATATATACCCCCACTGCCTTAGCCACTTTGTGGACACCAGGACACAATGGCACTCAGCCAGAGCCTGGATTCTGAACTCAGCGGAGGCCAGGGCCTCAGGACAGCAGCTCAGGCCTAGAGATGCTTCTCAGAGATGGCTCCTGAGAGACAGTAGAAAGCTGGGGTGACCAGCTGGCTAGACATCCAGCAGGTGGGCATGCAGGGTCCTGAGACATCCGGGGGCTGTTTTCTCCTTACTGTCTCCCTCATCACAAAAGGTGTCCTCCTGGTCCTCCTTAGCCCACCTTTGGGTGACATGAGTAGAGCAGGACCCTACTATTGGAATACTGACCCTCTTTGGCTTCTGACCCCACTTTAAATATGTGTAATCTGAGACCTGGAGCATGGAGGGGGCTGTTCTGCAGCCAGTCAGTGGGAAGACACCCCCTCTCTTGCCTGGGGAGGGCTCACACTCTGCCGCTATCCGGAAAGCAGGCCCTTGAGACCTCACCCAAAGTTTGTCTCCCAGACCCACCCTTGGAAATAATCCCCACAGCCCGCAGAGGAAAGCTAAAGTGTTTATTTTTGCCTGATGCTCCCCGTTCTGGAAAGAGCCTGAGAGGTGTTTGTCAGGAGGTGTGGGTGACTCATGAAGGCATTTAGAGATGGAACTGGCTATTTTTGCCCTAGGCTCTGGAGGAGTGGGGGGTGGGTGGGCAGCATCTCTTCAGGGTGCCTGTCACTGGGACACGGCGGGGGGGGGGGCAGCACAGGGGGGAGGCTCAGGATGGCTCAGCTGAGCTACAGCAGGAGGCCAAGCCCAAAGCCCCAGGGCTGACAGTAGGTGCCCACACAGTGACGCCCTTGGGTGGAATGGACATGCCAAGGGAGGCAGACACATCCCCAGGCGGGCTCTGCTTGTCAGAGGAAGGGTGTCTGGTCCTCTCCTGAGTTCTATCGGGGTCCCAGGTTGTAAGGAGGAAGGACTGTGGTCTTTGTTGACATATTCCCTATGTACCAATCCTCAGAGACCAAACACAAGGTCGCTGCTCTGGCCATGCTAATGCCCTGCACCCCTGGTGTGAGCAGGTCAAGTTTTGCTTCTGCAGTTAGCTCCCTCACCCTTCCACACTCCTTCCTGAGTCTTCTCTTTCTTTTGTGGTGTTTCCAAAGGGAACTGAGCATCCCAGGCTCTTGAGGCTCAGAAACCTCCCCTCTGAGAGTGGTTCTCAGCATCTTCTGTTTTACTAGGGTCTTGCTCCCCGGGAGAATCCTATGCTGGGACTAGAGAAAGCTCTATGTGTCTATGTTGGCTAATTTTATGTCAGTTTGACACAGGCTAGAGTCATCTGAGAGGAGGGACCTGCAAACTGAGAAAATGCCTCCATAAGATGGTAAGCCTGTAGGGAGGGCATTTTCTTAATTAGTGATTGGTAGGGGAGGGCCCAGTCCACTGCAGGTGGTGCCATCCCTTGGCTGGTGGTCCTGGGTTCCATACGAAAGCAGGCTGAGCAAGCCATGGGAAGCAAGCCAGTAAGTGGGACCATGCCATGGCCTCTGCCTCAGCTCCTTCCTCCAGGTTTCTGTCCTGTGTGTTACTTCCCTTACTTCTTGTAAGCCGAATAAAGTCTTCCCTCTCCACGTTGCTTTTGGTCATGATGTTTCATGACAGCAATAGTAGCCCTAGCCAGGACAGGGTCAATTATGGAGAACAATGGCCTGTGTCCCACAGTGGTCTCCATATCCTAGAACATGTAACTGTAGCCTTCAGTGCTCTCCCTACCTAGTGGAAAACTCAGAAGTACCCTTCAACCCAGGCCTTAGCAGGACAAGGATGCTTGAGGCAGGATGAGCTGACTCCCCCTATAATAAAGGCAGCGTGGGCAGCACAGGGCTGGTGAGATAGCTCAGCTGGTAAAGGATACTACGAAAGCATGATCGACTTCCCCAGCAACCATGTAAATAAGCCAGATGAGACGGCCCAAGCTTGTCATCTTGGCACTGGGAAGGATTCCTGGGGCGGGCTGGCTGCCAATCTAGCCAAATCAGTGGGCTTTAGGCTCAGTGAGAGACCTTGTCTGAAGGAATAAGGTGAGGAGCAATTGAAGAAAGCACCCTAACGCTGATCTCTGGCCTCCATGTGCGTACATACATGCATACGTGCGCGCGCGCGCACACACACACACACACACACACACACACACACACACGAACACATTCATGAAAGAAAAAGGAAGGAGAAAGGAAGGAGGAAAGTGGGGGCAATAGGTCAAGAGCAGGGAGCCCCATCCTGAGGGACAGATCCACAGAGAGGGGTCACCATACTATGACCAGACCCTGAGGACTGGAGTAAGAAAGGGATGTGGCCTAGGCGGCTGGTAAAGCCCTTTGGCTGCACAAAGAGAGTCTTTGGGCATCAAGAGACGGAGACCAGGGAGGCAGGGCAGTGGTATGGGGGCCCCAGCACATTACAGAGAGTAAAAAAATGCCTCTAGAAGACTGGCTTTGGGCAGAGGTTCTCCACAGGAGGTGTACTAGGTGAAGAAGCCACGGTGGCTGATTTAGGGTCACAGCAGGGACAAGGTGGCCATGCTTAGGCAGGGCAGGTAGGCCTAAAAGATGGCACCTTTTATCTGGTGTAAGGGCAATCCAAAGAGACAGAACTTCTGTCTCTGGACACTTGTCACATCATAGGTCTCAAGGGCGAGTAGGATCTATGCACGGTCTGATATTCATTCCCCACAATAAATAAGGCACTTGTTTTCGCCTCACCAACAGTGTTGCTTCTCCACCATCCCAGCTGTCAGCCAGCTGGTCAGCCCTGCAGAGGCAGCCAGGTCACTGCTGTCACCCTTGGGCTCTAGCCAGGCACATACTGAGCTTTCTCCTCGATGCCTTGACACCCAGCTCCCTCCATCTGCTGCTCCTCCAGTCACCTCCAATGGCGTTGTCCATTCATTTATTTCCTTGTGTCTCTGGCCAGCACTGGCACAGTCTGCCCAGTGTTCTGGGGTGAGGCAACCATGAGCAAGAATAGGCTAATTAGCAGCTATTTGGGTACAGAGGATATCCAGTCTGGGGACACCAGGAGCCAAGCACACGTCAAAGGTACTATGGCTTCAATATAGCTTGACCTTTCTAGAACTCATGTTGCAGTTTAGTTCTTATTATGAGATGACGTATACGGTCCAGGGTAGAGAGGGACTGGGCTGTGAGGACCAAGGAGAGGATCGGTCAAAGGGAAGCCTCTCGGGAAGGGGGCAGAGGCAGCCAGGGGAAGAGCCAGAAGGATGTTTCCAATAAGAGAACAGCAAGCCGTGGGGTGGGAATGAGAAGAGGCTGTATATTTCATTCCTGAGGGTGAGCATGGCAGGGCTTCAGTCCCCATGGATACAAGAGGGAAGCAAGGGGAGGCTTAGAATATTCGGCAGGTGGGGTTGGTGCCTAAAGAGTTGGCCGCTCCGAGCCAGCAGAAAGGCCAGGGCAGATTGTAAGATGTCCTGGTGGCATTGAGCCGGGTGTGTGTCCTTAATGCCAATCCATGCTTACACAAGCTCAACATCATTATTGTGCCCTGGGGCGGCGCAGGGGTGGGGTTGTGTGTGCATCTTGAAGAGGAACCCCATCTGCATCCTTAGGGCTCATTTCCACCCACCTCCTACTCCACCTCTTCCAGTTCTCTCTCTATAGCACCCCTGCTCAGAAGACACTTTATAAAATCATTTTTATATGCATTAGGGTTCATACAGGGGAGCAGAGCCAATAGAATGAATATGTACTAAAAGCGGGAGCATTGGAGGTTGAAGGGACAAATGAGAACGGGGTGGAAGGAGGGGTAGTGGATGTGTTAATCAAAACTAAGGAGGTATGTAAAAGCCTTGTGGCAACCCATTGCTTTTAAGATAGTCTCAAGAACAAAAATAACTTTTTAAAAATATTTATTTATTTGTATATAGTGCTCTGTTCCCTTGTATGTCTTCATGACAAAAGAGGGCATCAGACAGAAGAGGGTATCAGATCCTATTACAGATAGATGTGAGCCACCACGTGGTACTGGGAATTGAACTCAAGACCTTTAGAAGAGCAGTCAGTGCTCTTAACCGCTGAGCCACCTCTCCAGCCCCAAAAACAACTTTAAAAAAGAAGTTTGAGTTGGGCATGGTGGCACCCGCCTTTAATCTCAGCACTTGGGAGGCAAAGGCAGGAAGATCTCTGTGTTTGAGGCCAGCCTGGTCTACAAAGTGAGTCCAGGACTGCCAAAGCTACACAGAGAAACCCTGTCTTGAGGGGAAAAAGTTTGAATGGAATTACCCTGCAAGGGTGGAGAACGCCACTCTCAGGCCACCAGGAGCTTGAGGCAGCTGTTCATATCATATCTGAAGTCAGGAACTGGGAAGCAGTGAGTGTGGTCCGCTTCTTTTTTCCTTTTTGCCTTACTTTTAGGGTGGGTCTTCCAACCTCAGTTAATGCAATATAGATAATCCCTCACTGATGTCAACATTGCACCCACCATGAGGTGAACAGTTTTCCTCCCCTGAGCAGTCTTACCACTAAAAGTTAAATACAGTTTGCCCAGTCACAGGCTGAACCTTCGAAAACTTGAGGCAAAAATAAGCCTTTTTCCTTTATAAGTTGATTGCCTCTGGTCTTTGTTGTAATGATGAAAAGCAGAGGAGGCTGAGAAATGGCTCAGGTTATCAGGAATAGCAAGGGCCTTTACTCACTGAGCCATTTGGATGACACTCAACAGTAATATTTTAACTATGAACAACACAGATCAAGGAGGTAACTCGGTGGATACAGGCACCTGCCACCAAGCCAGGTGACCTAAGTTTGATTCCTGGGTCGACATGGTGGAAGGGAGAGCTAACTCTCTCAGATTGTCCTCTGGCCTCTACACATGCATTATGGTGTGTGCATGTGTGTGTTCGCGCACGCGCGCACACACACACACACACACATTTTTTAAAAAATTGAACTACAGTGTGGTTGCTATATCCCCGACTACACAAAGCATTCCTGAATAACCATAGCTGTGTACGAAATTGGTATGCTAAAAACTGTAAGACTTTAATGAAAGAGTCAAAGATACATGTAATTAGAGAGGTATACATTCTCTATGGATTGGAAGACTCAACATAGTAAAGATATTAAATAAAGAGCTCTCCATCAAATAAACCTACAGATTCGAATATCCCAGAGGAGATTTGTTGGTGGTTGGCTTTGTTTTGTTTGTTTCTGGTTTTGTCTTATACAGATGTAGCCAAGGTAATTTAAAAACGAATATGAAAATGCAAGAGTAAAAAAAAAAAAAAAACTAATGCTACCAAAATAGGAGTATAATAAACAAACCTATTTCTGATCATTCTGATGTAGAAAAAAACCCGTTCTGATTCAATGAGGTGAGCAGAGCAAGCTGGTTAGCTCTGAGCTGCTCTGGGTTTCTCACCTGGGTCTTCTGTGTGTGTCTATGAATGGCCATGTGGCTTATGGTCTGTGGCCCTCTCCACCCATTTGAGGTCCCTGGGACTGGAGTCCAGAGCTTGAACCTGGAATGCAGTGTGCTGAGCACAAATGTCCTCTCCCTGAGCCTCCCACCTGGCCCCATAGGTCTGTAACCTCCCCGCCTGCCCCTGTGCTTTAGGAACTTAGGTGTAGGTGCTAATCCCATAGTTTAGGACAAAGAGGAGGAGCTGGAGGTGAGTGACATCATCTTGACTTTCAGGAAGAGGAAGGTGGGGCCTGTGAGCAGGAAGCCAGGCAGCTAATGATTTTCTATAATTCTCATGCTACTCAGCAGACCAGTGCTAGGACACCCCCCCACCCCCACCCCACCCCCCACCCCACCTTCCCATCCCTTCTAGTTCAGAGAGGGAAATGAGACTAAGAGTAGAGAGGCAATCTGTCCAAGCCACACAGCAAGTTGATGATCAAATAAAAACACAGCTAACAGTCATCCACTCAGTGGCTCACTTTTCATTTCAGACATGTACTTTCCGGCTGCCCGGTACTTTCTAGGCACTGGAATCATGGCTTTATATGTGAGAGGCCTTCTCCCTGGGCTCATAGCCTTATGTGGAGACGGGGAAGAAGTCAATTAAAAAAAAACAAAAACAAGAAATGAAAAACAAACAAGGACTTCAGTAGATGCCAGAGGCTGCAGAAAAAAATAATCCTCGTGAAATAATGCTGAGGGACCTGCAGGGCAGATGTGATTGGGGTGAACTGTGAACTCCTCTCCAGAAGACAGCATCTTCCAGAGCTCTGAATGACAGGGTGTCAACCGCATGAAGTGAGAGAGGGAGTCCCCAAAAGAAGGGCTCATAGCCATTTCTTGCTATCCATCCACCCCAACACCTCTCATGGAAAATGTTTCTATTGACTTAAGACTCCACCCATCGGTCTACCCAGTGTTCACCCCCCCCAAAGTTGCAATGGGACCCTAAAAATCCATCTGCCCCACCCCATCCCTTACCCCAACCCTTATTCCTGCAATGTCCTCTCCCTCAAGCCTGGGAACTTTTATCTACTCTGCATACTATGGAAGGACTTTGTCTTCTTGTTGTTGTTAATGGTATAGATTTGACATGTGTGCTATGATGTGCTGATGTACATAAAATATAGTAGAATTATTACTATAAATATATTTGCATAGTCATAATCTTAGATACTTCTTTATGGTACGAGCATCTAAAATATTTTGCCACGATGAATTTACAGTATACAGAAAGCCACTGTGGGTGTGGGGACAAAATGGGGAAAGAGGCATGCTGGTAGGAAGTTGTCACTGTTTTAAGAAATGCTCTTCCTTTCCGCCTCATTTCAAAACCCACGACCTTCCTAGGCTGTGCCAGTTTGCCAGCGTGTGCCCCCTTCTGTCATCTGTCTTATTGACACAGTTCCTGACTATCACCACATTGTATTGTACTGTAAATAAGGGCGCTATAAATATGCGCACGGCTGTTTGCAGGGTGAGGAAGAGGGTCTGAAGCATTTGTAGGAAGCATTTCTGAGTCTGCGCTATGGGGCTGCCTGTTCTTATGGGTGGGTTCCTGAGCTGTGCATGAATTACTGCTGGACAGAGATCCGTAGGGATGCAGGCAGTCTACATTACCTCACACCATGCTTCTATGTAGTGACTCATCTCGTATTTCTTAGCTTTAAGGCCAGTTTATTATTTAAGATTTTATTTTATTTTTAATTGCATGCGTATGTGTCTGTTTGTACTTGGGTATGTTCACAGGAGTGCAGGCGCTCACAGAGGCCAATGGGGCTGGAATGAAAGGTGGCTGTGAGCTGCCTGAGGTGGGTGCTGGCAACCAAACCCCAGTCCCCTTTGTCGGAGCAGGAGGCACTCTTCATCGCTCAGCCGTCCCTCCAGCTGTAAAGGCAGTTAAAGCTTTGCAGCAGCACGTTATTGGTGATAAGCATACTGAATATGGCCAGTCCCCATGGGCAAAGCTGGCATGGATGAAGCGTGATGTTGGAGTTGTGTGGAACAGTGATGTGAGTGTGGGTAGCTTGAAGGCCTTCTTCCACTAAAGGAGCCGGGTGGCTGAGACTAGGGAGTGAAGCAATGGTTTTGTGTCTGCAATACAGGCTAAGTCGTCCTCTGGGGGGAACCAGCCCCTGACCACAGACTGAGAAAGGTCACAAGACTCTGCCATAGCATGCCTAGGAGCCTGGTAGCATTTGGTACCCAGTCAGAAAGCCCCGGAGGCTAACTGGGAAGGTGCTGTGACTTGGCACTTACCTCCTGTCTGTGTTTCCTCTTTCTAATCTCTTGATGGGCAGCACCTTTTCGGAAGCAGAAAATGGCCATCTTTTAAAAAACAAACAAATAAAAAACCCCACCTTTTAAAAAGCTTACTTTTGAATAAATTTTGTACCCAGATGTTGTGGCACATGCCTGTAATCCCAGCACTCAGGGAGGCAAAGGCAGGTGGATCTCTGTGAGTTTGAGGGCAGCCTTGTCTGCAAAGTGAGTCCAGGACAGCCAAGGCTACACAGAGAAACTCTGTCTCGAAAAACAAAAAAAATCTTTTTGTTGATTCTTTGTGAGTTTCACATTATGTCACCCAGTATCACTCATCTCTCCATTTCTTCATAACCACCCTCCATCCTTGTAACCTTCCCCAAAAGGGAAAAAAGCCCAAATCATAAAAAACAGCTTGTTGAAGAAGCTCTAGCATGTCACAGGGTGTCCCACAGCACACCCTTTTGTCCACACATCTTAACTTGTAAATGTTCATTGCAATGAGTCATTGGTTTGGTTCGAGGCCTCTGGCTTCTGCTATATCATCAATACTAGATCCTCCCTGGGACTGCTCTGGGATATCCTGTTGTTGCCCTGTATCATGGAGGTCCTGCAGCTTTAGATCTGCAGGATAGGCCCCTTCACATGCTCCAGCACATCGTAGATGGGGTGGATGTTGGGGTGGGCCAGTTCAAAGCCCTGGTTCTGGGCCTGATTGCTAGCTCAGTTGGTCAGCCTGCCAGCTCTCCAAACACACACACTCACCCAGTGCTGCAGCCAGTGAGGGGTAGGGCCAGCTTTTGTGCTCTTGGGGCTGTCTCACCCATGCCACCACCTTCAGGACCATCTCTACTGTGCTGCCCAGGTAAGATGCAAAGCTCACTTTCCCAAGTGCTGCAGCCAGTGAGAGGCAAGCAAGCTCTTCGGCTCTCACAGTCCTGGAGCGCTGGCGCTCCTGACTCTAAGTGATGAAGGGAATCTCTCCATGTCCATGCCACCGGTGTCAGACAAGTGACGGGGCCAGCTCTCCTATGCTACAGCCTGCCCATGCCCTGGGGTGTTGGGCTGGCCTCTGAATGTCCTCCACTCACCCGCGGCATGTGGTATGGAGCCTCTGGGCATTACTTCATGGCCCGGTGGCAGGCGAGCCTCTGGGTGTACTGAGCCCACCTGCGCCATGTCTAGCCATCTTAATGAAGTCCAGAACATTACCTCTCTATTTCCTGGATCATGTCTTTGGCATTGAACCTGAAAAACCCAAAATCACCCAGATTTTCTCCTACATCCTCTTCTACGAGTTTTGAAAGTCTGCATTTTACATTAAACCCAGAGATCAAGTTGTTTTGATACCTGTGAAGAATGTGGTGTCTGTGCCTATATTCACTGTTTTCTCTTTTATGCATTTTATTAGGGGGAGAGCAACATGCATGCCACAGCATGGAGGTCAGAGGGCAACTTGCAGGATCGGTTCTTTCCTCCCATCATGTGAGTCCCGGGGATAGAACTCAGAATTCTGGGCATGGTAGCAAGTCCTTTACTCACTGAGCTATCTCACCAGCTCTAGGTTAATTTTTGAATGAGACTATCCAGATGCCCTGGCATCACTTGTGGCAGAGGTGCTATTTTCTCTTTCCTTATTGCTTCTGTTTCTTTGCCAAAGACCAGTTGACTGTACTTGTGTGGGGTCTGTTTCTAGGCTGGCTGGTCCGTTTTGTCTGTTTTTTCACCAATGTTGATTGCCGCTGATTTTGAGTAAGTCTTGCAGCCACGTTTTGTTCTCCACCAGGCTGTGTTGTAGCCCTGTGGACGGAAGCCCTGGAGAGCTTGGCCCAGGTTGTCAACAGCATTTGTTTCATACTCATGAGATGATAAAGAGGGTCTCTCCCTTTCTGCTCTTCTGAGGGCATCCATGTCACTCACAGAAGTTTTCAGTTTCCCCCTCAAAGTTCTGGAGACCGGCTACCGTGAACTCAGGAACTGAGAATACAGGGCAGGCCCTCCCTCTGACCATCTCATCTATACGTCTAGGGTCTAGTCGGCAACTCAGCCTTGCTAGGCTCCCAGCTGTGCTGGGTCCTTTTCTGCCCTCAAGACTCTCTGGTGACCTTGCTGACAATGTCTCTGGCTATTGTGAAAGAAACAGAGGTGAGACCACAGCCTTGAGACTGATCCATACACCTTTCCCTGGAGCCTCTGTCTAGAGGAGGCAGGCCGGTCTTGCAATTGGCCTTTGTCTTCAAAGTACAGTCAAGTGCTATATAACATCTGATCAATAATAGTTTGCATATATGACAGAAGATTATTACCTTATGATGTGATAGTGCAATACATTGCTTGCTTGAATATTCATAGTTGTGCTGGTGGCAAAAATTACTGTGCTGTTACTGCACATAGAATACATAGCACATACGACTACGTATGGACGACCCTTGATGTATTAGTTACTTTTCACCTTTCTGTGATGTAATATTGACAGAAGCAACTGAAGGGATGAAAAACCTATTCTGGCCCACACTTTCGGAGGCTGTGGTCCACCATGATTGAGAAAGCATGGCAGAGTGGCTCCCATCTAAGCAGAGAGGGTGTAGGGCCTCATGGTGGCTCATGATCTCAGATCAACCCAACAGGCTTGGCTAGCTCTGCACCTTGCTGCCTTCAGCACACAGGCTTTCTCTTTATAGGCGCCCCTCCGTTTCTTAGGCTTCTGTCAACAGACATTCCATGTCCCTAGGGTCTCCAACATCCAGGAGGTTCCTTACAACTCGGGATTCTCCTTACAGCCTTGTGTACAGCCACTCTAAGTTCCATGCAGGGGATCTGATCCTGTTACCCATGGCTTGATTTCACAAGCTTTTCTTCTGAAATGTTGATTCACAGCTCTGGCACTGGGCATTGCAACCCATGAGTTATACCAAGCTTTATTGCCAGCTCAGGCCCCCTACCTTGAGCACAACGTTTTCTCTTTTTGAAGAAAAGTCTTTCAAATGTATTTGTGTTTTTACAGCCTGAATTTTTTTAAACGGTGTTTCAGTGGAAAGCATCTCACCAGCAAAGCACCTTTCCTGTGGTCGCAGTATAAACTGTACATTTTCTCTTTGAAAATTATAGGTCCTCGGCCTGTGCCCACCTTGTCTGTAGCCTTAAATCTGCTCAAGCTCTTTTATTTGCCAAGCTGCACATTTTTCCACATCTTTTTGCTGTACGTTTTCCAAATTTTCTCTGCTTATCTAGCTAAAAGCAGCAGGTAATAACCATGCCACAGCCTGGATGGGATACTGTTTTGAAATATTTTCAACCAAACCATTTAATCCATTACTTCTGAAATCAGCTTCACCCCAACTTTCTGGACACCGACAGAACATAGCCAAATTCTTTGCCAGAGTATAACAAATGCCCTCTATTTCTATCCCTGATGGGAGTCCTTGTTCCTATCCGAACCCGCATAAGCATTGTTTTTACTGTCTGCATTTCTTTTCTTTTCTTTCTTTCTTTCTTTTTTTTTTTTCCTGTCTGCATTTCTATCAGCATCTATCTAAACATGTACCCAAATGGCCCATTAAGCTCTCTAGGACTTCTCTACCTCACATCTCTAAGCTCTTCCACGCTCCTCCCCTACATCGCCATCATGTCAGGCCTTTGGACCACATGGTCAGGTTTATCACTGCAACGGCTCTGCTTCTGGGAGCCAGTTTTCTGTATCAGTCACTTGTCTGGTTGCTATGACAAAATGCCTGATAGAAACAGCATAAGGAGGAAAGACGGTATCTTGACTCATGGCATCAGGATATTTTCTTCTTATTCTGTTATGGCAAGGAAGGCATGACCTGGCGATGGTCACAGGAGCTGTGACCTCACATGGTGTCCAGACAAGGAAGCGAGAGAATTCAGACTAGAGCCAGTGGTGGCCGCAGCCTTCTAAGGCTACCCTGAGTGATCTATTGCACTCCCCCAAGCTAAGCTCCTTGGTGCAAAGGTTTGACAATCTCCCAAATTAGCAGCACCGGCTGGGAGCCAAGTTTTCAAACACATAAGCCTGGGTGGGACATTTTAAATGTAAACCACAGCACTTGTTAATGTTTGATGTCTGGTTTTTTATTTGCCGCCACTGTTGTTGTTTACATTGTGATAAAACACCCAGACAGGGTCAGCATAAGGGAGAAAAGGCTTATTTATTCTGGATCACAGTTCAAGGTACAGCCCATCATGTCAGGTAAATCAAGGCAGCATGAGCTTGACTCAGCTGATCACATTTCATCCACAGTCAGAAGAGAGAGGTGAACGCATGCTGCTATTCATTTCCTGTCCTCCGTTTATACAGTCCAGTATCCCATTCAAGGTGTGGTTGATACCCACGGTGGGAAGGTCTCCCTACCTCAACTAATATAATCAAGATAAGCCCCCGCAGGCATGCGTGGGGACCCATCTCCTAGGTGCTTTGAAACGTAATCAACTTGGCAATACCAGGCATCACCCTTGATAATAAGTATACCATGTCACGTGTACACAACTTCTCTTGATTGGATCATTTTCTCTTGTCTTTGATTTTCTGCCATATTTTTTTTTGTTCCTCATAGTACTAGGAGCAGTTCACAGGTACACACACACACACACACACACACACACACAGCCTACATAATAGGCTGCATTATCTGGATCTGGTCTAGATTTGTGTAAGCATGGACCAGTGCTCACTTAATGATGAAATCACCTGATGATGCATTTCTCAGTCTCTAGTAAACTCATTTCCTAAGTCTCCTACAATTAGGCAATATATTGCTGCATATTGCCATATTGCTTAGTGATTGATGTATAGGGAAAATCATCAGTAAAAGCAAGGGAGCTATTAGCACAAAAATCACAGTGCTTATCCACTTATCGAGCAAAGGTTA
This sequence comes from Acomys russatus, assembly GCF_903995435.1. Lineage (NCBI taxonomy): Eukaryota > Metazoa > Chordata > Mammalia > Rodentia > Muridae > Acomys > Acomys russatus. The sequence continues at coordinate 31,238,960 of NC_067161.1, forward strand.
GGGTGAATAGTGGGAGTGATGGAAGGAGGGCATGATAAATTATCAGTACCAGCAATGCTCATCTATTAGCCTAGGAAGTAGGTCACAGATGCTCATTTTATAATAATAATAATAATAATAATAATAATAATAATAATAATAATAACAATAATAATAATGTTATTAAATTAATGGGGGGATATCAGAAGGACACTTCTCTGTGATCACTTCCATACAAGGCTCAGGAGTCACTCTGATTGTGACCTGGGTCACCAGCTCCAAGGGAAGGGGATGCTACACTTTCACTAACGAGGTCTCATTTACCCCTGCCCTGATTCTGTTCTACCTGATTTGGGCACCAACCAACACAAAAGTAATTTCCAGAAGTAAAGAAGCATGGAGGGGTATGGGGGGTGGCAGTGGGGCTTGGTGTGGGGTTGGGGGGGCGATGAAGAGATAGTGCTTAAAAACCTTCGCTGTTCTTGCAGAGGACCTGGGTTTTTGTGAACTACACGATGATGGCTCACAAATGTCTGAAACTCCAGTTCTAGGGGATCTGACACAGTCTCTGGCTTCTATGGTCACCAGGCACACACATGATGCATATACATACATGCAGGTTAACACTCATATAAATTAATAACATTTAAATTAACAACAACAATAAGTAATACAGTGATTGGAACCAGGCATGGTGGCACACGCCTTTAATCTCAGCATTCAGGAGGCAGGGGCCAGTGGATCTTTGTGAGTTCAAATCCAGCCTGGTCTACATAGCGAGTTCAAGGACAACCAGAGCTACAAAGAGAGACACCTGCCTCAAACCAAAATTTAAAAAGCATGGTGATTGGCAAGTAGAAACTACAGTCCTCTGCTGTGGTTTTGGGAGATCAGTTAAGTGAGACACAGCTCTTCAATGCAAAGCTTAGGAAATGATTGTCAGCATGGCTGGGGATGGATAATGGAGCAGGGGAGAAGCCGGCTTATCCCTCTTTGGAGAGCTCTATTTTCAGCTAGCCGTCTGCAGTGAGTCTTGATGCTCTCCACTTGCAACAGCAGATTGCCTGCAAGTGCCCTGAGCTTTCCAAAACCACTGCTTCTGGAAGTGTGGAAACAGCAGGGTCTGCCAGCGTGAGCCCCAGATAAGTCAACGCAGTGCTCCTCTCCAGCCAGTCCTGTCACCTGCCTAAGAATGAGACACTCCTCCTCACTCCCAGTTTTTTCCCCAAGAAAGAAGAAAGGGCCCTAGGAGCTAGATAAGATCAGGGAATGAGAAATGAGATGGCCTGGTCAAAGCCCATATACTAGCATAGAGTGGCGTCCCCCAGCCACCCACAGTGCTCCTTCCTATCCATGCAAGAGAAGGCTTGGGGCTGGGCACTGGAGTCTCTCCCTCAGCTGAATCCAGCAGGCCATGGCCAGAGGTATCCTCACCTGGAAGGCTGTGCTGTGCTGGGGAGTCCTCCTGTTAGGGTGGTCCTTCCTCGGCTCCCAGACTCTGAGCCTTGCTGAGTATTTAAGCCATATCTGTCCTCAGCTCAACATTTATCAAGTCCCACTTCACAGGAGCCAGGACAGGAGCTTGGTCCAGAGTTGGAGCCCAGGGATCCAGGGATGTCCATTAGTCTCCCACTGGTAGCCTGTCCACTCACTTACCACCTAAGGCTTAGGTTTGCTACTGTGAAGCAAGAGACCAACTAATGAAAGAACATCATCCTTTAAGGATTAAGTGATCAAGAGACTCAGACTTTGTTTCTTGCTGAAACTTATGGAGGTCAGACCATGTCTGGATTAGGTGGAGCATGCTCTTCATCCAGACCCTTGGAAACAAGCCTGTGTTCAGTGCCCCAGCCCCTAAGGACACAGGCTGTACCCTGTTCCTGAAGAGGCATCCCAGCTGAGTAGCAGCCTTGCCAATGCCCTGGACTTGCTGAGACCCTGGACATTTGCCCAAACAGTAGGCTTGCTCCAGGCCCTGAGAGAAAGCTAGGAACTCAACTTTTTCTAGAACTTCTAGGGAAAGAAGTACAACTGAATGTAACCAATTCTGCAGAAATTGAAAAGACAACCAGAATGCCATGAGCAATTATATATATATATATATATATATATATATATATATATATATATATATATATATATAGATAGATAGATAGGAATAACCTAGATGAAACAGATGGAAATTCCTAGAAACACAAAAGTTATGGCATCCAAATTACAGAGATGAAGACTTGAAGAAGCTGTGAGACTGCTTAGGAGACTGGGTTAGTAATCAAAAGCCACTAACAGAGAAAAGCCCAAGACTTGGTAGTTTCACTGTCAGATACATGAAGAGCTAATATTAAATCCTTTCTAACCCTTATCAATAACCGAGGGGGAAACGCTCCCTAGCTCATTCTATAGGATAAGCATTTGGTCTGATGCAGGAACCCTACAATAAAAGAAAATCAAGGACAGTATTTCTTTAGGAACATTGACACAAAAATCTTCAACAACAACAAGAACTATCAAACCATATTTAGTAGCACATTAAAAGGATCATACAAGAAGACTAAGTGGGACTTATGGATGGAATGCAAGGATGGTTCAACTAAAAACTGACATAATACACATTTACAGGAAACACATATACACCTGCACAGTCATCTCGGTGTAGAACAGAACTGGCAAAGTTGAACGCTGTTCATGACAAAACTACCAGGAGATGACAACCTCAACACAGTAAAATCCACACGACGATAAAGAACTAACAGCTTTCCCACTAGGTTGAAAAACAAGGGGACCCTTGTCAGTACGAGCCACAGGGTGGACTTAGCAGTGTACATCGTGGCTTGACCACTTCAGTGATGAGCCAGGTTTCAGCCAGAACATTACGCCTCTCTCTCCAGAGCCTTTCCCCTGTGCATTTTTGAAATGCATTGATTGCCAAGGATTTTATGGGTGTGAAAGGGCGATGGGATATGAAGTGCTTGGCATATGAAACCAAATCTTGGTACACTTCAAAAGCAGTGGCACCATGTACCACCTTCACCCCAGCTGTGTTCAAAAGGGTTGTTCCAACATGCCTGCCTGTTTTAATTGAAAATCCTTGGTGGCTCTATTTTTACCAATAAAGAATCAGGATCCAGATGCTGGGGGTGAAAAACCGGCTAGCTCAGAGAGGCAGAAAGAAAGCACCCAGCTGACCTTCCTACTCAGCTCACCTCCCAATGGGCCCAAAAGGCTCAGTAGCTCAGGAAGAAAAGGCAAAACAAACAAACAAACCAAGGCCAAATGCTTGCTAGCTCCAGGCCCCAAAATCCAAGGAGCTCAGGAGCTCAGGAGCTCCAGAGCTAGAGAGCTAAGAGCCAAGCTAAAATCCCAAGCTAAAGAACCACCAAAGACCCCTCCTACTTCTACACGTTGTCTTAAATACCCCTCAACTCAAAGTCCCTCCTCCTCTTTAATCCCTAAGAGATGAGTGAATTTTATTTTCTTTTTGTTTGTTTGTTTTTTTGTTTTGTTTTGGTTTTGGTTTTGGTTTTTCGAGACAAGGTCTCTCTGTGTTAGCCTTGGCTGTCCTGGAGTCACTTTGTAGACCAGGCTGGCCTCGAACCCACAGTGATCCTCCTGCCTCTGCCTCCCGAGTGCTAGGATTACAGGCGTGCGCCACCACGCCCGGCTGTGAATTTTATTTTCTACTAAGTGTCCTATCATGGTGCCGCCACTGGACCAAAGCGCTGAGACCAGCTGGTCACTGACCAAAATGGAAATTCCAAAACAGTGGTATGAAATAAACTGTTTACCTTGATACATTGACTGTCTCAGGTATGTTACAGCACTGTGGAGCCTGCTGGCACATCATAAAATGGAGTTCTCCTAGAACCACATTGTGCCTGTATCCAGCTTACACACCAAGCCTCGTGCCACCAAAAAAGAACAAGAGAACAATTCAAACAGCTGGGGGTGGGGGGTGGGGTGGGGGAGAACGTGCACACATAACTGAGTGAAGGTACCCGTGGAGACCAAATGAGGGCAGCATTGGGTTCCTTGGAGCTTGGGTTACAGGCAGTTTTGAGTCACAGAAGTATATACTCTTAACTGCTCATCTGTCTCCCCAGACCAGCTTTTGTCTTCTTGTAACTGGCTTCTGCCCTTAGCTTAATGTCCTCACTGTTTCTCTATGTTGTAAGGCATATTGGAATTGTCTTCTCTTTTAAAGCAGAATAATATTTCATCATATATATCTAATACACTTTATTTATATAGTCATGCACTGATGAACACTGAGATGGCTTCATCATTGGCTTTTAAGGAATTACTCCTGGACATACCAATAGTGAATGATATGGTTTAAAAATTAAAATAAAATATTTTAAGCAAAAAATGAAACAAACCTTGGCCTGCCACAGAAAGATTTCCAAGATATATTGTTAATAAAAAGAACCTAGAACTGGAGAGTGTGGGGACTCTGTTGGGTTTTTTTTTTTTTTTCTGTGTGTAAATAAAGAAGAGGGAAAATAAATGTGTATGTTGCATGTGTGTAAAGAAGCTATAGAGCACCGGGCATGGTGGTGCACACCTTTAATCCCAGCACTTGGGAGGCAGAGCCAGGTGGATTGTTGTGAGTTCAAGACCAGCCTGGTCTACAAAGCAAGTCCAGGACAGCCAAGGCTACATGGACAAACCCTGTCGAAGAAGAAGGAAGAAGAGGAGGAGGAGAAAGAGGAGGAGGAGGAGCTATAAAGTAATAGATAAGAAGCTAATCAAAAAGTCATCATACTTACAGGAAAGGACATGTTGGGGCAGGTCCTGGGGCTTTGATGTGCTTCTTGGAAATGTGTGATGTACCCATCACCCTGTGCTCTCCTCATTCCCCACTTTGTCACTCAGGACCTGCTACCTGGCCTCAGCCACCTAAGCACACTTTTCATAATTACCCCACCTTCACCTACATTGGTCCCGTGCCAGGCCTGTTATCCACAACTCATTCCTGCCCTCAGTTATTGGTCCAGTGACCTCACCAACCTCCTCCCTGTGGGATACTCCTTCGGCTCCTAGTGTGAACTTGGGGATCCAGCCACCCGCCTCCATGGACCCAGCATCAAGTGTTCAATTCTACGCCAGGCCCAGAGGTATCCTGACAGCTTCCCCCATCATCTTGGGAAGCATCCCTCCCTCTGTGGTTCTCCTACCACCTGGCAGACCACTGAGCTGCCTGGTCACAGAGAGTTTTAGTGTCATCTCCATGCTGTCACTGGCCCATCTTGGGGAAAAAAATTGGACTAAGCTCCAGGGCAGGCTATAGGGTGAAGAGGTGGCAGACATCACACAGGAGAGGGGACCGTTTGAGTGCACCAGTTTTGGCCTGTGGAGTTAGAGGCAGATGCTGAGCCCCATACATGAGACAGAGTTGCACCTGCTGTGTCTAGAGATGGCCGCCATCTCCACGAAGAAGTTTCAGGAACCCGCCTCCTCCGGAATCTTCATCTGCACCAGCTGCCCCACACAGATGGACCAGAGCGGGGTTGTGAAGTTTACATGTTCAGGACTGACAATTGATTGTAGCTTGCCGAGGAGATGAGAGACAAAGCTGTGACTATCACCAAGGCCAGGGCTGTCCAGGCTGCCATCCACATGGATGGACCAAGCCCTTCTTAATACTACACCCCTTCCTAGTCCATGGGCAGCTCTCTGACGGCTTTCCTCTCATCCCTGAGTGGGCTCTGACCTCATGTGCAAGGTCTAGTTCTTATGTCTAGGTCAGAGTCACTGGGGGACATAAAAAGAAGGCCAAAGCCAGAGCCTTTCAGGGGGGTGATCCTGTAAGATTTTGTGTTTGAGAAAGTGGGGTGACCTGACTATCTAGACTGGAGCTGGTTCAACACTCACAGACCTACAGGGGTGTGTGGAAGAATTTCTGAGAGCAAGCACAGGCTCCCTGGAAAAATGTGCAAAACCCCTCTGCTGGCCAGGCCACGGAGGCACTCAGCATTGGTCTAGAGGAGGCTTGTACGGAGAAAGCATCGTAATGCCCACAGAGGGTCTTTCACTATACCGCCATGGGCAGAAGTTCTCACCCCTACAACAGGACTCACAATGAATATCCACTGACGTCCACCAGGGGTCAGGCATGGCTTTGGAGTAGAGGGAAGGGAGTAGGAAGCGGGGATGGCCCCCATTTAGGCTAAGGCAAGAGGACCATAAGTTCAAAGCCTGCCTGCAGTACAGAGAACACGCAAAGCCAGCTTGGGCAACTTAGTAAGACCCTGCCTCAAAATGTAGAGTGGCAAAGAGGCTGGGGATGTGAGCTCAGTGGCGGAGTCCTCAGGCGGTATGCACAAGTGTTTGATCCCAGTTCTTGCCCCGCAAAAAAGGGTGTGCCTATTTTCCCAGTGTCTCATAGAGACAAGATGACCTCAGCAATATGAAGGCAGTAGGATCTCAGGGGGACAATAGCTTCTATCGTCAAAGAAGATGTGGAATTTTTTTTTCTGAACCCCTAGCCCGGACCAGGATCATCCCTGAGCTGATTTCTGTAGCCAGTAGCTGGGGGGAATATGGTGACAACTAAGGACTTGGAAAAACAACTTTTCCTGTGTGTGGTGGCTCACCTCTGTAGTGCCGGCACTAGAGGAATCTGAAACAGGAGGCTTTCTGTGAGTTGTATAATCCCAGCTTGAATTGTGAAGATGAGACAGAAGTCGACTTTTATGGAGGTGTTTTCCGGGAAGAGATCGTTCTGGAGAAAGTTATGGTTGTTCCTGAGGGGAGAACTAGGAAGGCTACAAGACGATGGAGAATGGGTGCTGGGCTGTGAAGTGGGGGACACCGGCTGCCTCACACGTTGTGCTCACTGAACTTAGGCGGACAGTGAGAGGCAGGGTCCTCTAGCCTGGAACCCAGGGAATCAGTGGGCACTGGCTCAGGTTACCCCAACTGTTTCTTGCCATTGCAGGCAGGCATGCCCCGAACGCTGAGTGCCTCCGACATGGTCACCCCAGGCAACCTCAGCCCGCCTCCCACAGAATCCACAGAAGGCGAGCAGGCTGGCCAGTCCCTCCTGGACGGAGCTCCATCCTCAGCCTCTTTGGACACCCTGATTCAGCACCTCGTACCCACAGCCGATTACTATCCCGAGGTAGGTGAGCCAGATGGCAGGGGGAGGGGCAGGAGAGAACACGCTGCAGATGACAGGCCTGGGGAGTTGGGGCAGGCTGGCGACACACCCTCTGTGCTCTGATGAAAATGTGTGGTATCATCACCAGAAAGCCTACGTCTTCACCTTCCTGCTGAGCTCTCGTCTCTTCATCGAGCCGCGGGAGCTCCTGGCTCGAGTGTGCCACCTGTGCATAGAGCAGCAACAGCTAGACAAGCCGGTGTTGGACAAGGTAAAGAGCTGAGCAGACCAGGGGCAGGGGGGTGGGGGCGGGGCCTCTGAGAGCATCCCTTGGGCACGGCCTCACAGTGTCAGCTTCTGGGGGAGGAACTGGTTGCTCTGTCCTACTAAACTTCTGACTTATCTGAGGCTCAGAACCTGCACGGATAGGCCCCCTGACCCCTGTGCCGTTTTTCCAGAGTCCCATGAGATCATATTAAACCAGACCTGAGTCCCTAGAGCCTAATCTGTAGGGCTCTTAGCACCCGCAGCCTGGGATAGCCCCATGCACCTGCTGGGTTCCTTCCGGTTGCCCTCCATCTCTGTATGAGATGGATGACCTCTCCATACCATGGCTCCTCAGACCCTTTCCCCTCCCCCTGTCTCACTGTGACTTATGATTTTTTTTAAGATTTATTCATTTGTTATATGTACAGTGTTCTGCCTGCATGTATACCTGCAGGCCAGAAGAGGGCACCAGATCCCGTTATAGATGGTTGTGAGCCACCATATGGTTGCTGGGACTTGAACTCAGGACCTTTGAAAGAATAGCCCGGGCTCTTAATCTCTGAGCCATCTCGCCAGCCCAACTTATGATTTTTTTTTTTTTTTTACACCTGTGTCAGTCAGGCGTTTGGGTACTGTGGCAGAAATCTAACTTCAACTGGCCCAAGCAAAGGGACATGGCTGACCCATGTACCTGCCTAAGCATTAGGCACTTCTCTTTGAGGGGCCCAAATCACAGCACTAAGACATAGATTTTCTCTTTCTGAGGTTCCTCCCTGGTTTCATCTGGGACCACAGGCCTCACCTTGTGCCATCAGGTTCTCCTGCACTGTGCTAGGTGGCCTCCTTTGTCAGGGTAACCTTCTAACCTTTCAGTCACCTGGAAAGGTCAGTAAAGGTAAAAGGTTGAGATTTCATTGGCCTAGCTTAGGTCACACATTCATCTGTGTGCCAGTCGTTCCACATAATGAATTAGAATGCTAGGATCTGATTGGCCAGCTTTCACATGATGCCATCCCTGAGCCGAATCAGCTGAACCTGGGTCTGGGAAAAGAGAGGGAGCCCCATGGGAAAACTAAGATACCCTGACCTGAGGAAACAGAGGCCATGGATGCTATGGGCAGCAGAAATGAGACAGACCTGGCTTCAAAATGCGTATCTGCCTCATTCCCATCCCCTGTGTAAGCAGAGCCAAGGGGACACCTCCCCTGCCATCCTCTAGTTTGTTGTCCTCGCCCTGCTGCAGGACACAGATAGCCCGAGGCTTACCTCAACCCCTGCAAGGGCCCTGAGGCCTCACTACACCCCATCAAGCGGCCCCTGCTCCTGCTTTGTCTTGTAGACCCGAGTCCGGAAGTTTGGTGCCAAATTGCTCCAGTTGTTGGCTGAGTGGACTGAGACCTTCCCACGGGACTTCGAAGAGGAGTCCACCATCGGACACCTGACGGACGTGGTGGGCCGCATCTCCCCGTGTGACGAGGTGAGCCACACAGAGTGGAAGTCGCTTCCCCTTCCTGTACCTTCCCACCCAGGACCTAAGTCTCTTTCCAGCCTCCTCTGGGCCCTTCTCTCCCCACACTGCATGGTACAACCTCAACGGGCCCTCTGGAGCCCAAGGAAAAGCACAGACCTGCAGAGCTGTGAAGGAATCCACGGGCCGAAACAGGCCCCGTGTCTCTACCTCTCCCTTCTGACCTGGCAAAAATAGTAGGTAGTGAATAGAATACACCCGTGGCCTTCAGATGCGCTGGTGGCCCGGCAGCGGCTCTGTGACCCACCTGCAAAGGCCCATAGCCCGGGACCTGCATAGGCCTCCCTCTCACTGCCTTACTTGCTCCCCGTACAGAGCCAGGCTGGCAGGCAGTGCTAATGGTTAAGGACCTGTAATTAGGGCCAGGAGAAGAGCTCCACAGATAGCCACAAGAGCAAGTGAGAGAACAGGTTCCCCACCTGCCTGCCACTGCTCGGCCAGCTCCCAGGCTACCCCCTCGGTTCATGAGAAGTGGAGTCAGCTCCGGAAGTGACATTTGCCCACAGGCTAACACACTCATGGATCTATCCTGGGCTAATGGCTAAAACTCTTGGGATATGAGGATGTTTCAATAAACCCAGCTAGGCTAATGGCACCTCCCTTTAGAAATCGCTTGCATCTCTGGGGCGGATATGGCTCAGTGGTTAAGAGCAAAAGGACCAGTGTTCACTTTCAAGCAGCCGGGAAGCTCACGCCTTACCTGTAACCCAAGCTCCAAGGGATTGAGGCCCTGTTCTGGCCTTTGAGGGCACCTGCGCTGAAGTGCACACACATGCACACAAACACATATGCATCTAACTTGGTTCTTAATTTTACAAATCTTTTTCAAAAGAAAGAAATAGGGTCTTCAAAGGAGAGATGATGGCTCTCCCCTTGTGAGCAGAAGGTGCCCTGGGGAACCTCTTGTGTCTGACCCCCAGCTCAGGGCACAGGGCTGTCAGTCCGAGCTCCGTGTTTACCAAATCCCATGCTGCGTGCCCTGAGCCAGGCTGGGCTCTGGTGACAGAGATGGCACTTCTTGTCTTGTGCAGTATTGTGTTAGCTGGGGTCCTATAAAAGAAGACACACTGAGGAAGGTAGCAGTGCCAGGGACTGAGGCAGGAGAACTAGGCTAGTGGGGAAGGCCTCTCTGAGCCCAGCTTGAGGAGCAAGATGGTTCCCACTGGAGCCAATAAGAGTCCAGTCCCTCGGGACAGGGCCTGTCCATGCCTTCTTTTCCTCCTTTGCCTTCCTTGCCTGGCTTGCCTGCCCTACTCCGCCCTGTGGCCCAGGGAGCTGGTGCACATTAGCCAGAGACTGTCTCCTGAGGCATTTTCTCATCTCCCACCTGGAACTCTGCATCCTTCTCCCCAACTGGCCTTCACTTTGGTCCCAACATGTCCAATGTAGGATCCTTTTTCAGGATGGGACAGGTCACAGGATATTTGCTGGTACCTGGCCTTGTACATACACACACACACTTGCACACCATACACACATGCAAGCTACACACATGCACACCACACACACACACACCACACCACACACATACACGCACACACACACTTGCACACCGTACACACATGCACACCACACACACACACCACACACACACACCACACACACACACCACACACACACACACACACACTTTGGAGCCCAGGATCCAGCAGGCTAGGGTTGCGTTTGGGATGTGGGTATTCAGGCCTGAATGCCCTCTCTCCTTCCCCCCCACCCCCCAGACCTACGGGAACAGGATGCATCAGCTCCTGCAGACTCTGCATCAGAAGCTGGCATCACTTGGCCAGGGGCCAGAAGGCCTGGTAGGGGCCGACAAGCCCATCTCATACAGGACCAAGCCACCAGCCTCCATCCACAGGGAGCTCCTGGGTGTCTGCAGTGACCCCTACACGCTGGCCCAGCAATTGACCCATGTGGAGCTGGTGAGTGGGCCCCAGGGAAGGGAGCGAGCAATTAGAAATAGCAAATACCACTCGCAGCCTGTCTTTCCTGATCTCAGCATAGCCCAGGGGTCCAAGGCCCAGGGGCCCTCTGCAGAAGACCCTTGAGCAATCCCTCAGCATTTCTGGGCCTGGGACAGGCGGTCTGGAGATGCCAATATAAAGGTCCAGACTAAGAAAAAAAAAAAAAAAAAAAAAGGTCCAGACTAAGAACAGTTCAAACTCTCATTCTGATACCATGCACTGTGTGCGTTTCTCGGGCTTAAGGAACTTGCCGTTTGAGCCTTATCCACATTGGGTGGTGGTGGGGAAGGCTGCCCTCCCAGAGTTCCAGGGCAGCAGCTAAGCCCTCCTTCATGCTGGTAAAAGGGATGAGCTGACCTCGCCCCAAACACATGGGGCCCCCAGAGAGGGCATGAAGGGAAGTGGCCATGTTCATGCCACACTTGCACTCCTGATTGTGCCCTTGCAGCCTTACCACATGTGCTCCTCCTCCAACACACACACCTCCCCTCTTTTCTGACTCTTCTCCCCTCCCCGTGCAGGAGCGACTGAGACACATTGGGCCCGAGGAGTTTGTCCAGGCTTTTGTGAACAAGGACCCCCTGGCAGGCACAAAGGTAAAGGGTTCTTGGAAGGGCTGAGACTACAGTGGCCTCCTCTAAGTGGTAGCCACGAGGGGAGAGATCTCACGGGCATCAGCCGAGGAAACCCCTGGCCACCCCACCCAGGTCTTTCCAGCTCAGATGGCAGCAGTGCTGAGTCCCAGGAGCCCCAGGGGACTGACTGGACGTACCCCATCAGATTACCCACCCAGTTAGAGTTTAAGGGTGGTCGGGAAGTCTGCTGTCACCTTGAGGAAGGCTTCAACCAATACTGGGGAGAGAGAGAGGATTTGGGTGCACCTTGCATGGCCTGGGACCTGCGGGCTCTTCTTGAGCGTTTTTTTGATGGGCGCCTATGCCCTCTAGCGGTCACTGCGGGAAGTGCCGGCTGGTGCCCGGTGCTTGAAAAGATTAGGCAGTTTGAGCCACACAGTAGGCTTTAGAAGGGCTAGTTCTTACCTCCGAAGGGCCCAGACACCGGAGCAGGATGTCTAACCAACAGGCTAGCTCCAGCCATCACTGGAAGCTTCCTCTATTTACAACCTAACAAAAGTAGTGCAAATTAAATGCTGTAGTGCTTGTTTTTGTTTTGCCTCGGAGACAAGCAAGAATCATAAGCTAGACAGAAAATGAGGCTCTCTGCGTTATTGGTAGAGATCACATGACTTTAAGAGGCAGATGAGCAATGGCATCCACTATGAAGATGTATGTCCTCAGGTTGGGGGTTGGAGCTCAGGGTCATCAGGAACCCCTAGGTTCCATCCTAGTGTCAACTCTTGGGGAGAGGGGAATCAAATCTCATAGTTGAAAATTTGAAATATTTGACATTCTTATGAGATATTTGTCCATATTCCTGTTAGACACTGCCAGTGCTCATTTTTAAACACTCAGTGTAACATGGGATCTAAAAACATATGATTGAGTTTTCCATATACTGTGACATCCACCGGACTGTCACGCAACTTGTATATGTGATTTTGTAGCACCACAAGTCATTTAAAAAACACTGAGTGAAGCAAATCTCCCCACTGTTGGGAAGAAAATCTGCGGAAACCCAGATGCTGTCAGGCTCCCAGAGGTAGACAAGGGTTTTGTAAATTCCCAATTTTCTCTTGAAAGCTTCAACTTAACCATTGACAGCAAATGCTGTGGACTGTTTTCTTGGAAGTGACAGGCTTTCTACTCACTATCGGGCAAAGTCAGCCAAATGCTAAGGTCTAAATAATGAGAGTTCCTTTGTGATTTTTCAAGTCAAAGTTATATTCAGTGAAAACCAGTAGTTGGAGCCAGGTGTGGTGGTGCACGCCTTTAATACCGGCCCTCGGGAGGCAGAAGCAGGCCAGTTCAAGGCCAGCCGGTCAACAAAATGAGTCCAGGACAGCCAAGGTTACACAGAGAAACTCTGTCTTGAAAAACCAAAAAACAAACAAAACAAAACAAAAAAACAAAACAGGAGTCGGTTCGGGTGCTCACCTTTAAGAGAACAGTAGTTTGTTTGTTTGTTTGTTTTTTAATATTTATTTATTTATTTATTTATTTATTTATTTATTATGTATTCAGTGCTCTGCCTGCATTTACACCTGCAGGCCAGAAGAGGGTGTCTGATCACATAGATGGTTGTGAGCCACCATGCGGTTGCTGGGAATTGAACTCATGACCACTGGATTACCAGTCAGTGCTCTTAACCTCTTAGCCATCTCTCCAGCCCTGGTTGGTTGGTTTTATATGTCAATTTTTTTTAACTGAGAATACTGAATAGGACTTTTTTTAGGTATTAGGGATTGAACCTGGATCCTCCTGCATGCTGGGCCGGTGTTCTACTGCTGAGCCACCACGTGGTGCTGGGAGCCTCTAGCAAGTGCTCTTAACTGCTGAGCCATCCCCTCAGCCTTGGAAACAGTTTTCGGTTTAGTTCTGTGGCAGCCGTAAATAGAAACCCCAGCAGTATAAGAGGAACATGAATTTTAGACCAGCCTTCTGTTGTCACTTTAAGTCTCCGAAATGCTAAGATTGTTACTTAACGCGGGACACCCCTGCCTGGTTTTGCTTAAGGCACCAGCTTGCTCCTCGCCACCACGTCAAACAGTTTTGAGAAATGACATCCTTCTTTTCCTAGTTTTAAAAGAAATGCTTTTAGCAGTGCGTTTGCTTTTAGATTATTTCTTCAGGTGTCGGAAAGGCGCCTTGCTTCTTAGTTTGTCGAGAGGCCCCATATGCATGGTTCGTGAGTTTTGTTGAACCCTGTCTTAGATTAAAGGCATTAGAGATAGTCTCAGAAAGACTCCAGCACTCCCTCTCAGAACACTTTGATCAAGAGTGAGCCCAGATGAGAATTCTCCACTCCTCTCCACGTAGCGTATGGTTTCTGTGCTGTCTGCCGATGAGTCTGACTCTGCCTGCCTCAATGCCGTCTTATGAATCTGTCCCCAGCAGAGGACTTTGCTCTCCTTTATTAAACAGAATGTTTAATTCTCTGAGCAAGGAATGAGGGGCACTGTACAGAAACACTTTAACCGAGTTTCACAAAGAATGAAACTGCCGATTCCAACCGACCCAAATAACAAACAGTACTGTGCACAGACTGACATCTCCAATGTATTTGTGGCAAATATTTATTGTACAAGGCCTCTTTCTTCCTGTTCGCAATTTTCAACAAATGATTGTCCTAGCACAGCATTCAGACAAACGCACATGCATTGCTCTGGGCCAGGGGCACGGAAGAGTATATAATTTAAGTCAAAGCTATGCATCAGCTTAGGCTGTAAAAGCTGATTATGTGGGAAATCTAAGACAAGGATGGCTATTGCCTTGTTCTCTTAGAGGCAGGTTAAATAGCCAGGCTGAGTACACAGCAGAATATCAGTCTCAAGTGAGTGCAAGGTGTGTTGTTACGGTGGCTGTAAGGTCTAGCAGAAGTTCCCGTCCCTCGGATGTAAGAGGGATGTTCAGAATAACGCACTGCCACAGAACTCACGTGTTGCTTCCCCTCTAAACTGTCGGGTGAGCCGGGCGTGGTGGCGCACACCTTTAATCCCAGCACTCGGGAGGCAGAGGCAGGCGGATCGTTGTGAGTGAAAGGCCAAACTGGTCTACAAAGCGAGTCCAGGACAGCCAAGGCTACACAGAGAAACCCTGTCTCAGGAAAAAAAAGAAAAAAAGAAAAAACAAAAACCTATCGAGTGATTGTTTTTATTTGTTTTTGTTTTTTTTTTAATCAATGTCGAACCCACCTTACATTTCTGAGGTAAGCAGAATTGGGAGAAGAGAAGCCCTTGTCTCTTCCACACGTCCCTGGGTCCTGTGTGCTGTTTTACGTAGAGACTCTACCTTCGTTACTCATGAGTGAGATTGATCTAGTACTTTTCTTCCTGACCCTGTGTTTGGTTAGATTTTCTCTCACTCTTTTCTCTATTATGTGTAAAAGACTAGAATTTCTTATTACTGGAGCATTGATCAGCATTTGCCAGGGAAACATCTGAGACAGACATGTTCTTAGTAAAATAACTTTCATTGACCCATTCAGAACTTTCTTGTTAGATTGTTTCTTTGTTTACTCTTGCTGTTATTCAGTAACTATAGGACTACTTAGGTTTTCAGTTTCTCCTTTCCCCACCACAAAGTGGTGCTGAGGATGGAACCCAGAGTCTTCTGTTTTCTAGGCAGGCACTCCATCATTGAGGTACACTCCTAACCTTCCTTTTGCTTTATTTATTTTGTGACAGGATCACTAACTAGCTCAGCTAGGGCTTGAACTTAGGATCCCCCTGCCTCAGCCTCCTGCTTTTTTCTTTCCTCTTAAGTTGTTTTGTTTGTTGGTTGGTTGGTTGGTTGGTTGGCTTTTCAAGACAGGGTTTCTCTGTGTAGCCTTAGCTGTCCTGAACTTGCTTTGTAGACCAGGCTGGCCAGCGATCCGCCTGCCTCTGCCTCCCGAGTGCTGGGATTTAAGGAGTGCGCCACCACGGCTGGCTCCTCTTAACTTGTTTTGTAACTTCTTATATTGTTTCAAGAATTTAACCTTTTCCCTTAAATTTTCACATTTACAGATATAAAGTTACTCACTGGTAACTATTCTCTTAAGTTTCCTCACATCCACATTGGTGTCTCTTTACGATAATCTGTAGTTTATTTATCTTTTTTTTCTTTATCAATATAGCAATCACACAGCTGGGATTACAAGTGGATGCGAGCAAGCCTGGTGTAATTCTTGTCTACTTTACCAAACATAAAGACATGTTGCTCACACAGACAGGATTAGATTTGTGACAGTTTCCTAACTAACAACTTCTCTTTTTTTTTTGTGTGTTTTTTTTTTTTTTGTGTGTTTTTCTTTTTCAGCCAGGGTTTCCTCTGTGTAGCCCTGGCTGTCCTGGAACACACTCTATAGACCAGGCTGATCTTGAGCTCTCGGAGATCGCCTGCCTCTGCCTGCCGAGTGCTAGGATTAAAAGCGTGTGACACCACCGCCCGGCCAAATTGAACCTCTTTTTTTTTTTTTTTTTTAAATAGCATATAGTCAGGAACTTTTTTAAAAAAATGATGTCTCACTGGGCGTGCTGGCGCACGCCTTTAATCCCAGCACTTGGGAAGCAGAGGCAGGCAGGCAGATCACTGTGAGTTCGAGGCCATCCTGGTCTACAAAGGGAGTCCAGAACAGCCAAGACTACACAGAGAACCCTGTCCTCAAAAAAAAAAAAAAAAAAAAAAAAAAAAAATATATATATATATATATATATATATATATATCTTTATTTTTTATGTGCATTGGAGTTTTGCCTGCATGTATATCTCTGTATGAGGGTATTGTATCCCCTGGAATTTTTTTTTTTTTTTACTTTTATTGAATGTCTATGATTTACACATCATGCACCAAAATCCCTCTCCTCCCCCCAGTAAAATAAAACAAACAAACAAACAATCTTGTCACAGAAGCTGTAGTGAATCATGCAGTATAGCCTTTTGTCCACATATGTTTATTTGCAAATGTTCATTGCTACGAGTCATTGGTCTGGTTGGAGGCCTACGCTATCATTAACAGATCCTCACTGGGACTGCTGTCAGATAGCCCATTGTTGCCCTGTGTCAAAGTGATTCTTAATCTGTGAATCTGCAGGTCCAGCCCCTTCATGTGTTCCAGCAGGTCATACATGGGGTAGATGTTGGGGTGAGGTCCACTCAGAGCCCTGGATCAGGTCTTGTTCCCGTGCCATCATGGCAGAGCCTGCTCTGCTGCTCCCATGCCCTCAGGGCAGGACCAGCTCTCCCTCTCCCATCCCCTGGAATTTGAGTTACAGACAGTTGTGAGCTGTCATGTGGGTGCTGGGAACTGAGCCAGGGTCCTCTGGAAGAGCAGTCAGTGCTCTTAACTGTTGAGCCATCTCTCCTACCCCCAAATTGAACCTCTTATCTTTGTGTGGTTACCCTTAATTGCTTCCATGGTACTTTTCCCGAAGATTTGTTTTGTTTTGTTGCCTTAAAATCTTTCCAAATGGGGATGGAGAGATGGCTCAGAGGTTAAGAGCACTGGTTGCTCTTCCAAAGATCCTGAGTTCAATTCCCAGTGACCACATGGTGGCTCACAACCATCTATGATGAGGTCTGGTGCCCTCTTCTGGCCTGCAGGCATACATGCAGGCCAAACTCTATATATAATTAATAAATAAATCTTTTTTAAAAGATCTTTTTAAAAAAACAAGCAAACAAACAAACAAAAACAACAACAAAAAAACAAAAAACCTATCCAAACATTACAGATCCTTTACTTTCAATGGGGTTCTACTCTGAGAAGCCCAGCATGAAGTTGAAAGTTCTTAGTTAAACCATCAAAGTTAGGATCCTCCAAATAGCTCTGCGACATTTGTCAAATGTGCAATTTTCTATTTCTTTTTTTACTTATATCCTTGACTTAGAAAATGTCAAGAAATGGGGTTTTTATAATCCCAGCACTCGGGAGGCAGAGGCAGGTGGATCGCTGTGAGTTCGAGGCCAGCCTGGCCTACAAAGCGGGTCCAGGATAGCCAAGGCTACATAGAGAAACCCTGTCTCGAAAAACCAAAAAAAAAAAAAAAAAAAAAAAAGAAATGGGGTTTTATTGTAATTGCTTATCTACAAGGGTTTGTCCCTACTGACTCCTGTGGTATTTGTCAGTCTCTTCCTTGAATTCCTTTTTTTTGTTGTTGTTGTTTTTTTTGTTTGCTCTCCTTTCTTTACATCTTTTCTCATTTACCTCCTATTCATTGAAAATTATCCTGGTATTTTAGCATACACATTTCTCTACCTTACGTCTTTAATCTCAGCACTCAGGAGGCAGAGGCAGGCAGATCACTGTGATTTCCAGGCCATCCTGGTCTACAAAGTGAGTCCAGGACAGAGAAACCCTGTCTTGAAAAAACAAACAAACATACAAACATATTTCTCTACCTTAAGTTTAATCATTTAAACGATGGCATATGTATGTACAATACATAGAATGTTCAGCATAGATTGAATTTTTTCTTCAAACATTTTATGACTCAGGAAAAGATTCAAATGGAAATCTGTTGTTATACACACATACACACACACACACACACACACACACACACACACACACACACACAGTCGGTTCTGTTATTCCCGGTAATTATGTTCTAGAACACCAACACAGACATCAAATTAGCAAATTCTAAGCCATGGCTCCTGGGGGAAGTGCAGCATCAGGCTCCTGCAAACTTCTCTTCTTAATTCTTTCTACAAGCAATCAACACCTAGCCGTGCTATGTGCTTATGTGCAAAGACACACCTCTAACGTGCACCGCTGGTTAACACTGAACTCAGGGCAAGTGGCCAGGCCAACTCATGCGTGGGTCTGAGATGGAGCTCGGGGGTAGAATGCCTCCGCAGGGAGGTTTCATCCCCAGGGCCACAGAAAGGAAACACTTACCTGTATGTGCATCTAATCTATCTTCCTACTTGTCTACCTTTCCATCTGTTTGTCTGTCTGTCTATCCATCTGTCTCTCTCTGTTTGTCTATCTATGTCTGTACAAGTCATAGATAAATGAGAGTTATCTAGCACGTATTTTCTCTGTGGGACACACCATAGCCTTTGAGTGCTTAAGAATAAGATATATCATTTCAGTATTATTTTTGGAATCCTTTCAAAACACCAGAAATAGTCTCCAAAGAAAGCACAAAAAGAAAAGAAACGAGAACGCTAAACAGAGGCGGGGAAAGGGTCCCTGCTCACAGTTCAAGCAGAAGAAGCAAGACACAATAGCTTCATTTAGTCTAATTTTAGCTGGAAATGCTTATGTAAGTGGCCCAAACATTTTGTCTTTCTGTGCCTGCACACCATTGAACGGGAAAGCCATACAAACTATCGGAATAGCAAAATCATCGTCAGCAGCAGCGGGCAAGCTTGCAAATACGGGATCTGTGGATGATCGATATTGATTCTGTGTGTACATACCCATCATTTTGAGTTACGGCCTCACTAATTCATGCGTGTTGTGCACCATCTGGTGCTGTGGCATTTCCACCCACCACCACCTCTGTGAGGGTGCAGTCTACTGCCGGTGCTCTATACCCAGCCCTCCCCTTTTGTCTTCCTCCCCCACTGTGATGGGCACGAGGGTTGGGGGTGGGGGGTGGGGGTGGGGGAGAGGTAAGCCCAGGGCCTCCAGCCTAAGGCAGAAGACCAGGAGGTTCCATGTCAGATCCTTGTGTTTCTGCTTGACTCTGAGATCGTCACTTTGTTCTGGTTCTCTATAATGGCTGCGGCCTGATTCTGTGCTCTAAGAAGTGATTGACAAGGAGACACAACCTGCACGTCTTTCCTAGCCCCACTTCGGTGACAAGACTAACAACGTAGAGGCCTACGTGAAATGGTTCAACAGGCTGTGCTACCTGGTAGCGACTGAAATCTGCATGGTGAGTAAAGCCAACTTGGCCGTGTCTGCTAGCCAGAGGCTGCAGGGGGCGGGTGGGGTGGCGCTGGGGGCTGGGAAGGTGTACTGAATCCCAACCCTCCCGAGCCTGGGGCTTGGCTGGACCACAGGCGTGACCAGGTTCACCTCTTAACTCCAGCGACTGTCTCCTGGAAGCACACCTCAGGTGGACCCACCAGCCAAGTTGGAAGTCAGATTGCCGAGGACTGATGGCTGGCCACTGTGCGCCTCAGTCTGAGTCTGTCTGCTGCACGCAGCTGGGCTGTGTGTGTGCTTGAGACTTGGAGGTAAAGATGGTCAAACCTTTAGGAACTGGAAAATCGCACGTTAAAAGTCCAGGCCAGGCGGGCGTGGTGGCGCATGCCTTTAATCCCAGCACTCGGGAGGCAGAGGCAGGTGGATCTCGGTGAGTTCGAGGCCAGCCTGGTCTACAAAGCGAGTCTAGGACAGCCAAGGCTACACAGAGAAACCCTCTCTTGAAAAACCAAAATTAAAATAAAAGTCCAGGCCAATGATGAGATTGGAAGTAAATCTATTCCTAAATCCTTTATTTATTACTAAGCCCCTACTACTTTTTTTTTTAAAGATTTATTTATTATGTATATAGTGTTGTGTCCACATGTATAACTACACACCAGAAGGGGACACCAGATTTTATTATAGATGGTTGTGAGCCACCATGTGGTTGCTGGGAATGGAACTCAGGATTTTTTGGAAGAGCATCCAGTGCTCTTAACCTCTGAGCCATCTCTCCATCCCCTGCCCCTACTACTTTTTAAACATAGTGTCTTAAGTGTAACCTAAAGCTATGCTGTTGTTTGTGCACGGAAAGGAAAGGAGGGCAGGTCCTTCTGTGTCCATTAACCTCGCCTTGAATATGTTTATTCAGTGCTCTGAAGGATAGAAATGATTTCCTCCAAACCACCAACCTCCAGTCACTTCTTATCTGTCGAGAGAGAGAGAGAGATGGGCCATAATGTTTAAGAACTGAATTCCAAAACAAGTCCAGGCCAGTGTCTGCTTCTGTCATCAGGAAGCCTGGCACCCTGGTGTTAGATGCGCTGGCATTGAGGTGAAAAGCACAGTTCTCTGGATATACACCTTTATCCTAAGGCAATGGTCCTCACCCTTCCTGATTGATGCTGAGCCCCTTTAATACAGTCCCCCATGTTGTGGTGACCCCCCAACCAATAAAAATAGTTTTCATTACTATAATTTTGCTACTATTATGAATTGCAGCATAAACATCTGATAGGCAGCCCCTGTGCAACCCACAGGTGACGTACAGCGGGATAAACTGCACACCTCACAGGGTGCAGTTGCTAAGACAGAGCCTGAGGCCAAGGGTTAATGCCCATTAGGGCTCAGCAGCTGAGCGGTGAGCAGGGCAGTTGGGCACGTGCTAAAGGAGACACTGACCTGTGGTGCCCATAGGGGGCTGACATGGCCAGCTTTTGTCTAAACCTCACCTGGCTCCGTCACTGTCATTGGTGAGTGTTTGCCATCTGAAGGACAGGACTATGCCTCAGGGGAGCAGCAGAGACCAACCTTGGAGGGGCGTGGGTGCTGCATCTACAGTGATGTCACGGAACACTTTCTGGTGGCTAGAGTGACTTGGGTGTTGATAAACAAGAAAAATGTGCCTGAGTGGTATTGGCCTGACCCCGTTCCCGCATTTCTGTCACTGGCTCAGTAGCTACGCCAGGCCAATGTTGAGGCTGGAAAGAGCACAGCTGGACACCCAGGAACCCTCCTGGGACGCCCCCCCCCCGGGGGTGGGGAGGGTGGGCCAGAAGAGACAGTTTGATTACAACCCACCAGAAAGGTGTGGAGAGTCTCAAGTACTTGTCCCCAAGGTGGAGTCTCACAGCAGCATGGTTTTCTGACAGGAAGAGGGAGGCACACAGAGCAGGACTCATGATTGGTGTGTGGCCCCCACTGAGGGGAGACCAAGTTCCATACTGGAAAGAAAGGAAATGGCGCTATTTCCATCTTTCAGGGAAAGTTAAGCCTTGAGAGAGCACTGTCCTAAAGAGGCCTCACAGCCCCTGCAGTGTTGCCCGGGTGCCCGTGCCCCACAGGCGCTTCACTGGGCCACATCTGCCCTCCACACCTCTGAGCTGTGTGCTGGCTCTACGGTAAAGGGTCCCCAGACCCTGGGCCTTCTGCTTCTCCGCTGTGATAGGAGCTCCGGGAAGGGCAGGAGGGCCAGGCTGGTTGAATGGGGTGTTTGGTCTGAGCAGAGAAGGGGGAGAACAAATGCCTGCTGAAGCTCTGGTGTCCTCTCCTCAGCCAGCCAAGAAGAAGCAGAGAGCGCAGGTGATTGAGTTCTTCATTGATGTGGCCCGCGAGTGTTTCAACATCGGCAACTTCAACTCCCTCATGGCCATTATCTGTGAGTGAACTTCGCCCAGGCCTCAAATAACCCTGGGTGAGGACCACCAGGGAGGTTAAAGTGGGCAGAACTGGTGGGTGGAGCGCATGTCAAAGGCCATCCCTGCAATGGGTGGCTGTGGGCTAGGTGACCAGCAGCAGGCCTGCCGGAAGCTGATGAAGGCGCTCCTTTAGAAACAAGGTCAAGCCGGTCGGTGGTGGTGCACGCCTTTAATCCCAGCACTTGGGAGGCAGAGGCAGGTGGATCGCTGTGAGTTCAAGGCCAGCCTGGTCTACAAAGTGAGTCCAGGACAGTAAAGGCTACACAGAGAGACCCTGTCTCGAAACAAATAAAACAAAACAAAACAGAAAAAAGAAACAAAGTCAATGTCTGAAGGGTTCATTTGGAGAGTTTGGCAGGGAGCACCCAGAGACAGAGAGAATGAGGAGATCAAAATAGGTACTGATGCCGTGGCAGGGGTTGGGGGTGGGGAGTGGGCTGTGTAGTTGGAACAGGGTTACATGCACCCAAATCCACCTCAGCACAATGTGCACCAGCACCTGCCCACTCAGCCACAGTCAGGGCACACTGAGACCTCTTTTCCAATGGGGGCAAAGGGGACTTCCCACGCTGGAGCAGCCCTCCCAGCTCTATATACCTTCTTCCAGCCGGCATGAACATGAGCCCTGTCTCCAGGCTGAAGAAGACTTGGGCCAAAGTGAAAACAGCCAAGTTCTTCATCCTAGAGGTAAACAGGTTTGCTGGTCCAAAGGGTGTGGCTAGCAGGTCCTTGAGTATAGCTGCTCAGATGTCTTCCTGTCTCCTTCCAGCACCAGATGGACCCAACGGGGAATTTCTGCAACTACAGGACTGCCCTGCGGGGGGCTGCCCACCGCTCACTGACCGCTCACAGCAGCAGGGAGAAGGTAGGGGTGAGGCCTTCAAAGGTCACAAGTTTCAGCCTTCATAGCTCCTCCCTTCTCCAGACCATATTATCTTAGGCGGCCTGGATCTGTGAATTAATCAGCTTTTTCTGTCACTGTAACCAAATGCCTGACATGACCAACTTATAAAGAAAAAAGGTTCGATTCTGGCTGAAAGGGTTTTTTGTTTTGTTTTTTATTTTTCAAGACAGGGTTTCTCTGTGTAGCCTTGGCTGCCCTGGACTCATTTTGTAGACCAGGTTGGCCTTGAACTCACAGCGATCCACCTGCCTCTGCCTCCCAAGTGCTGGGATTAAAAGCATGCGCCTCCACTGCCCATCACTGCGAGCCTTTTAAGGTAAAGACGCGTGATAAAATTCAATTGCTCACTTTGTGGTAGGGGAGCCAAAAAGAGGAGAAAAAAAAACCCTCAGAATTCAAAGGCATGTGCCCAGTGACTAAAGATCTCTTTCTGACTAAACCACAGCTCCTAGTGTGCCCACAAGCTCCCCTGAGCACCTCCTTGGGAAGGAAGCCATAGCCATATGATCAGATAGGAACCCAAGGGACCAAATTACCTGGCCCAGTCCCTGCCCTAGGAAGCCTGGCCCAGCCCAGAAGCCAGAACATTAGAAGGCAGCCAGCAAGGGCAGTGACTTCTGTCCATGGAGCCTCTGGTGCAGGTGCGCTCTGGGCTTCCCAGCCCTCCCCTTAACTCTGATGGGCTTCAGTACTCCCATCAGCCAGATTGGAAGCCTAAGTCCCAGAGACGGTTCCTCACTGTCCAGTTACTGTGAGGCAGTGGCAGAGCCAGGTACCAAGCCCCATCCTGCGCCGCTCCGACTATCATGGCCTGGTTATGCCCCATCAGCCACTTTGCTGCTCCCAGGACACAGGTGGTACTATGTTTTAGCAGGGCAGCCGGCTCACACTTCAGGAGTTGGACTGTAGGGTGGGACTATCTAGAAGCTGGGCTGTGGCCTCTGATTGGAGAAGTCACTTGCAGCAATGGATCTCCCGTGCATGCTGAGGCTGGGTGACCATGGGGCAGGCTGGGCAGGCGGGGACTTGGCGTCCTGTACTCCGCCTTTCTGGCTATGGGCTGCTGGGGGGCTTTGCCTTCGAGTTGATCTTCACCTTCTCCCTTCTAGATTGTCATCCCCTTCTTCAGCCTGCTCATCAAGGACATCTACTTCCTCAACGAGGGCTGTGCCAACCGCCTTCCCAACGGGCACGTCAACTTTGAGGTGAGTCCACGAGCCGTCAACACCACCGAGTGAGGCAAGCTCTAAAAGTTGCTACTACAAACAAGGGAAGCAGCTAGAGAGCCAGTAAAAGTGCTTGTGGTCTAAGCAGGAGGAACCCATGTGAAGAAAAGCTGGGTTTGTTGGCAGGTATTTATAATCCCAGTCCTGAGAGGAGGAGAAACGCAGACCTCTGGGGCTCCCTGGCCAGTCAGCCCAGCCTGATTGGTAAATTCTAGGCCAGTGAGAGACTCTGTCTTTTTTGTTTGTTTGTTTTGTTTCATTTGTTTTTCAAGGTAGGGTTTCTCTGTGTAGCCCTGGCTGTCCTGGACCTCTCTTTGTAGACCAGGCTGGCCTCGAACTCACAGAGATATGCCTGCCTCTACCTCTAGAGTGGTGGACAGTACTAAGTTTGTCCTCTGGCTTCTACTTGCCCACATTCACCTGCAGATCACACAAACACAAGCTCACGCATGCACGAGCGCGCGCACACACACACACACACACACACACACACACACACACACACGCACGCACACAAATGTTGCCAGCGTGGGACTGCTAGCCCCTGTATAGCTGGATGAATGGGAGCTGCAGGAAAGTCAGGGTGCCGCAGTTTGCAGCCATTCCAAAGTGGGGTTATCCGGGTCCCCCTAACATCAGCCACAGGGGTAAGCCAAGACGCCACAGTTGGACGTTGTTCTCAGCACAGGGAGCAAAATCACTCTGGTCCCTGAAGAGCACCAGGCTGAAGAGAAAGGCAACCCTGTAGAACCAAGATGGCAGCTGGCAAGGTGCTTTAAGGACCACACAAATGTGTAGTACATAGGGACCAGGGAAGGTCCCCAATAAGAAGCAAGACAGAACTGCGAAATAGAAACCACAGAGGGCAGAGGCAAAGAGTTTTCTGCTCCGTCAGCTCACCACTCTCATAACTGTCACCTCCTCCTAGAAGTCCCCGTGACCTCTCAAGGTGAGAGATCCCACCTGCCAGGGTTCCCACAGCAGTCAGGACATCCACGACTCACTCAGAGAACGGGAGTTCCTGAACGCCTCAGAAGAGCCCACCCACATCCCTATGAGGCAGGTGGGCTCTGCAGACAGAGTCCTGCACACAGAGCTTAGCGTCAAATAGTGGAACCTTTCAGTCTGTGGGAAGAAAGAGGCTCTGGTCTTGCAGGAGGGTTAGCCCCACCTGGTGCCCACTCAGCCTTTAGCTCCAAGACACATAAATCCTGGACCTAGTACTGGCTTTATAGTGGCGGTTCTCAACCTGTGGGTCATGACCCCTTTGCGGATCGAATGACCCTTTCATAGGGGGTCACTTAAGACCATCATAAAACACAGGTATTTGCATTACAACTCATAACAGTCACAAAATTATAGCTATAAAATAGCAACAGAAATGCTTTTACGGTTGGGGTCACCACACCATGAGGAACTGTACTAAAGGGTTCCAGCATTAGGAAGTGTGAGAAGCCCTGCTCTGTAGGAAGCTCATCCCCTGCCTCTGTCTTGGAGGCTGTCAAGAACTCTGTGAGTGTCCCCAGCTGATGAGGACCACAGCTCAAGCCTGGGCTTTTTGGCCTACAGCTGGTATCTGCACAGATCTCAGGTGACCCACAGACCTGACTGTCCCACAGTTGGCAGAGCAGGGCATGGGGGTGGGGAAGGGGTCACGGGGGTAGGAGAAGGGAGAAATCATCATCCAGCCCAGCGTGTGGTCCCAAATGGTTGTCTAGAGGCCACGTGGATGAGACTGCAGGGACCCAGGGGCCTGGGATGGGCTTTTTCTGACCCTGACACAAAACTGGCGGGGTGAGGACTCCGTCATTTTCTCTTCTTGAACTGGTCCTTAGAATTGGAGCCGAGGAAGACTTTGAGCCACTCATGTGGCTACACACTGAAGGGGCAGGTGGTACAGGCTAGACCTGGCTACTAGGGCTGATTGAGGGATGTCACAGGGCAGACTCTCCAGCCTGGGCATAGCTTTGGGCTGTATCCTGTTTTCTTTGCTGTTGCTGTGATAAAATACGCTGACAAAAACAAAGGGGAAAGGGTTTGTTTTGACTTACAGTTCCAAAGGGATGAGAGTTCATCGTTGAAGGCAAGGCATGGGGGGAAGGAGCAGGAAGCTGGCTGACCATATTGCATCTGCACTCAGGAAGGAGAGTCCAAACAGCAAGTGGGACCAGGCTGTCAACCCTCAAAGCCCCCCACCCCCACCCCAGTAACCCACTTCCCCAGCAAATCTCCACCTCCCTAAGGTCCATAACCTTCCAAAAGCACCACCAGCTGGGGAAGAAACATGCAAATGCACTAGCCTGTGGGGAGCATTGCAGAGTCAAATGTTGGTGCACACCTGTAAACCCAGCACTTGAAGAGGCAGAGGCAGGTGGCTCTCTGTGAGTTTGAGGCCAGCCTGGTCTACAGAGTTCCAGTTCAGCCGAGGCTGCACAGAGAAACCCTGTCTCAGGGAGGAAAAAAAAAAAAAAAAAAAAAAAAAGCCAAAACCACAGTCAAACCACAGCTACTATGTGTTTAAACTCCTTCTGAAAATTAGCATACTTTTACTATTTAAACACATATATAGTCAGCCTTCTGTTTCCATGGGTTCTGCATTGGCGGATGGAAAATATTTCTTATTTACATCTGTACTGAAGATGTACAGACTGTTTTGCTTGTCACTGTTCCCAGAACAATGCACACAGAAGCCATCTGCATAGCGTTTACATTGTGCTAGGTGTCAGGAGCTGCCTGGAGAGGGTTTAAAGCATGCAAGAGGAGGCATATCTGTTACTTGGTTGGGGATATCTCGGTTGGGGCAAAGAGATCCTAGAACCAATTGCTGTGCATATTAAAAGATGATCCTATTTTACAATACACTTAAAAGAATTTACTTAGAGCTGTTGCGATGGCTCAGTGGGGGAAGGTGCGTGCTGCCAAGCCTAACAACCTGAGTCCATCCCTAGGACACAACATGGCGGTAGGACAAAACTGATTCTTGCAAGTTGTCCTCTGACCTCCACCTGTGTACCAAGGTACACATATGCCTATACATATGTATAAAATAAATAAATAAAATGCCACAGATTAAAAAAAAAAAAAAAAAGGAATTTACTTGGGCTACAGAACTGGAGCAGCAGTTAAGGACGTGTACTGTTCTTCCACAGGCCCCAAGTTTGGTTCCCAGCACCCACATTACCTATAACTCAAGCCCCAGGGGTTCTAACACCCTCTTCTAGCCTCTGTGGGTACCTGCACTCACGTGCACACACCCACATATACACACATAATTAAAAATAACATAAATCTTTTAAAATTACTCAAATTTTATTTAAATAGATTTGCTGAATCGCGTTTACACCATCCTATAAGTCAACAAGCTTATGTCACTTTCCCAAAGAAAAACACAAAAAGAAATTCAAATTAAGCTGTGCACATTCTTGCTACATGCGGGCAAAGGCTCCGGTCAGCCAGGTATGATGGCACATGCCTTTAATCCAAACCTGTCTGGAGTCAGAGGCAGGAGGATGTCTCTGAGTTAGAGACTAGCCTGATGTACATAGGTAGTTCTCAAAAAGCTGTGTTCCAACAGCCGCCACCCCCCCTTGATGAGGAGGCTGGGAGCCTGAGGTGACAGGTGTCACAGATTGCTAAGAGGGATAAAGGAGGATTGGCAAGGTGATTCTCAGAGAACTCCCAGCACCTTTCTTAGGTTCTGCTGTCACCTGTGGTCCCATGTTCCTTCTCAGACCCACAAGATCACTGAAGGGTGACGAGCCAAGGCAAGCCACACACTTTGCTCCATTTTGTGTCTCTGTAAACCCGGCAGAAATTTCTGGAGCTGGCCAAGCAGGTTGGAGAGTTCATCACCTGGAAACAAGTGGAATGTCCTTTTGAGCAAGATGCAAGCATCACCCACTACCTGTACACTGCCCCCATCTTCAGCGAAGACGGTAAAGTAGCCCCATGGCCTTGACATCCTGGCGGTAGGACTGTCCAGTGGCCTCTTAGCCAGTCACCATGCAGGGACACCAACTCTGGGCAGAGATACATCTCACTCATACTTGCTGGCCCCAGAGTGGAACAGAGAAGGCCTAGCCCCCATGTCTGATGCACAGCACCCAGTTGTCTGCTAAGGAGCGCAAGACCAACTCAGCAGGTTGCAGGCCAGGACCTCAAGAGCCCATGAGTTCAGATCCCTCCCTGACCACAGTGTGATCGTTGTTGTGCGTTCTGAGCATGTGCAGCCTGTCCATCCCACCTCAACATCCTGTGTTGCGAGCGTGAACGAACACAGTTGTCTTTCTACGGCGTCAGAATTCTACGTCCTATGGAAGAATTAGAGCAAGGCCTAGCTAGCCTCACTTCAACACCCAGACTCCCCTGTTTTCCTCATTAAGAAAGTGGGAGTGAGTATAAGAAGTGGGACTCACCTGAGGAAGCAGAGCCAAGTGTCGGGGCACATGTGTGAGGGCAGCATGTGATACACACTAGCATGGGACACTGATTTCTGGGAACTATGGAACTCAGGGTCTCACACATCACCAGACAAATGTCCTAACACTGGGCTATATCCCCAGGCCTCTTTTGAGCTTTTTATTTTGAGGCTGGGGCTCACTAAGCTGCCCGGCTTTGAATAATTTTGTGGCCCAGGCAAACCTGCCCTTGTGAGCCTTCTCTCTCGGCCACCAGAGGAGCTGGGGTTGTGGGCCTGCGGCTTGTTAGATGAGCTGAGTAAACCGCAACCGTTTCAGTTTGCAGAGGTTTATTGGGACATTATGGTGTCATAACCCCAGGAGCATCTGTGCAGACAAAGAGGTCCTGGTTTCAGGTTTTTCACGTTTTATAGTTACCTAGATATTTGTTCTGTTTTGTTTGTAGTGGTGGGTTCTCGCTGTGTAGCTCAAGTTAACCTAGAATTTATATAGCCCAGACTAACTCCAGGCCGGGCGTGGTGGCGCACGCCTTTAATTCCAGCACTTGGGAGGCAGAGGCAGGAGGATCACTGTAAATTTGAGGCCAGCCTGGTCTACAAAGTGAGTCCCGGACACCCAAGGCTACACAGAGAAACCCTGTCTCAAAAAAACAAAAGAAAACCAAAAAACAGACTAACTCCAAAATTACACTTGAGTCTCCAGTGTTAGGATTACAGTCGAGGATCAGCATGCCCGACTGACAGGATGTCATTGGTTTATTCTAGGTAAGTGATATCTGTGCCTCCCAAGAAACAAAAAATGAACAACCAGTGTCTATAAGTTCCCCTTGTTACAGCCTCAAACTGAAAACAATTGCAGTGTCCGTCAGTGGGTGAATGGTTAAATGAACTATAATACACCCCCACTTTGGAATTTTTCAGACACAAACAGGATACATGCCGTTGATACCAGCCACCTGTGGATGAGTCTCCAGACTTGAAAAAAATATATATATATAGTATGTGGGTGTTACACACACACACTATATGACTCTCTTTCTATAATATTCTTCAAATATCATAAAAACAGATTAGTATTTGTCAGAAAAGGGAGGTGGCATCTGGGATGTGGTTTAGTGGTAGAATGCTGCCCCAGGGTTCAATCCCCAACATCACAGAAAGAAAAAGAGAAGTGGGGAAGCAGAGGGGAGGGGAGAGGAGAGAGGACAAGGGAAAAAGAAAGCATGAGGTAATGGAGGAAGTGGATGTGAGTCTGAAAACACACCGTTGCTCATGGGTGCTCTGGTTGTTATGGAAATATCC
Source organism: Acomys russatus (assembly GCF_903995435.1). Classification (NCBI taxonomy): domain Eukaryota; kingdom Metazoa; phylum Chordata; class Mammalia; order Rodentia; family Muridae; genus Acomys; species Acomys russatus. Next base: position 31,268,586 of record NC_067161.1, read on the forward strand.
TGTGTCTAAAGTCTGCCAATGTCAGTGTTCTGATCATGGTACTAACTATACCAGGGCCCTTCAGTTCATGATGGGATTACATCCAAGTAAGCCCATCCTAAGTTGGAAATACCATAAGTCCAAGCCACATCTCTCGTAGCTCTAGCATACGGGCATCACAGAGGAGTCCAGCCTGCTGCAGACGTGCTTAGAATGCTCACAGTGCAAAAGAGCACAGTAATCTAACACAAAGGCAGCTGGTTAGTGTTTTGTGGTTTGGTTTGGTTTCGCTTTTCGAGACAGGGTTTCTTTGTGTATCCCTGGTTGTCCTGGAACTTGCTCTGTAGAACCAGGCTGGTCTTGAACTCACAGAGATCTAACTGCCTCTGTCTCCTGAGCTGGGATTAAAGGTGTGCCACCCACGGCTAGTCTAGCATAAAACAGATCATATCACTATATATGGGATAGTCCTTTTATTGAACACAATATGCTGTGTGGGTTGAGTCACATGACTGATGGGGGGCAGCTGCAGCTCACAGAGAGGAGCACATGTCTTGTTGCTAGCCAAGTGGGGGGGATCCAAATTCAAATTTCAGATTGTGTTTTCTACTAAATGCATCACCTTAGGGCGTCATGAGCAGAAAAAAAATAGTACATTAAACCATCATAAGTGAAGTACGTACTCTGCTCTTTAGTTTTGCATATGGCACTCCCGGGGCCATGTTATTTCCTAAAATTGCCTGCAAATGGTGGCCTCCAAATGTGAAGTTTAATCCGCAAACAAACAAACAAAAAAAAAAAATCAGGTCAAATTCTGGGTGAACAAAGAGTTATGGTCACCTGCCATGGTTGCGTAATTTCACTTCCGTTTACTTCTGTTTTGGTTTAGGTCTCTATTTGGCTTCCTATGAAAGTGAGAGCCCAGAGAACCAGACAGAAAAGGAGAGGTGGAAATCTCTAAGGTGGGTCTGCGTGCCAGGAAGGGGCATGCAAGATGCACAGAGGGATACAACTGGGCTGCCTGGGGCCAGGATGAGGCTGAGGGGTTTGTGAGATATTTGTTGATAAGGCTCCTCCCTGTGAGGAAGGAAGAGGAACACGCTGGGACCAGAGAGATCAGAGCATCGGAGCAGAATTCAAGGCCTATGGATAGTGAAAGGAGACCGAGCCGATGACCCTGGTTGCATGTCTGTGGGATGATTAAAACGAGTATCCCAGGGCCAGGAACTCCTGGTCCATATTTTTGTGCCAGAAAATATCACACACGCGCGCGCACACACACACACACACACACACACACACACACAATCTCCCGCTTGTTCAGCTTGTTAACACAGCCAGATGGAAGTCAGAGACAAGAAATGGACTCGCAGGGCTGAACCGAAAGGATTCGCCACACCCTTCTCTGGCCACTTCTGCAATGCTGAGAAGGTGGCCTATGGGGGAAGCGCTCTGGCCACAGGCAGAGGCTCACCTTACCCTGCTGTGTGTCTCAATCCACAGATCTTCTATTCTGGGGAAGACCTGAGAAGCTGAGACAGAGGAGGAGGAGGAGGAAGCAAAGGAGCTGACAACAGGCCACCCCAACCCTGTCTCAGCTGGCCCAACGGGTGGAGGTTGATGCAAAGCCTCACTACTTTGCAAACCCAGACCCTGTGCTCTGGTACCTGCCACCATGGCCACATGGGCACAGGAAACCTTTTACGGGACCTCAGCCCTGACTGTCCTGGCAGGGCCTCCAAAAGCATGGGTGACATGCCCTGGGCAAACTTTGCCTTTATGACCAAGTGGGTCACACTGTCAATCTGTCCATTCTGGACAGGGACACACACACACACACACACACACACACACACACACACACGCACGCACGCACGCTACCCCGACGACTGGGTGACTGCAATCACGTGGTCTTGTGGAGTGACATGTGCTGTCACCCCGTGGCTTGGGAGCCTCTGTACCTACAGCAGGCATCACGGTGCAACATGAGACGTGCCTGTGCCAGCGCAGAGCCCATTCTAGCCCCTGCTGATGGGCTCCTGTCCTGCTCCCCGCTGCCCCACCACCCCAGTGGGCTTGTTTGTGCAGTCACCCATCTCCTTCTGCATCCTGCTGGTATCAGGATGACCTTCTTGGCGACAGCGGTAAAGCAAGTCAAGGAGACAAACCGTGGAGTCGTGGAGTTGGCAATGTGTATATTACAACCTGCTGCCTAGCTCCCTTGTAAACATTAGAGTCGGAGTAAACATGTTTGTACGTCCATCCTGCGCACGAGTGTCCATAGTGTGTCTCTGAGCCTTAGGCCCAAGATGAGCCTCAATAGAGTACAGAGTGGGGTTCGCAGATCATCCCCGGGAATGTGTCAATACACTTTCAGAATAGGATGTGGAGCCGGAAGATGGCTTTCTCAGTGAGGTGCAAATGTGAGGACCTGAGTGTGGATGCCCTGCTCCTGTGTAAAAGCCAAGTGTTGGTGATGCACATCTGTAACTCTGGTGCTGGGTGGACAGAAATTGGCAGATTCCTGGAGCTCACTGGCCAGCCGTTGTACCAGTTGCTGAGCTGAAAGTTCAGTATGAGACTTTGTCTTTGTCTGTCCCTGCTTCCTGGCCACATAGGCAACCTCGGGCCCATGAGGAATCCCTAGAATTCTGAAAGAGGTACAGCAGCATCTGGCCAAGATGGTCTCCTCTGCTTTGAGCAGCTCCTCACGCAGGCTCGCTCAGCTGTGGGGAGTGCTCGGGCCTTCCATAGTGGCTACTGACTTGTCTACATCCAACCCTCCATGAAGGCTGCCCAAGCATCCCAGTTTATAATGTAAATTGATGCATTCCAAAGATGGAACTTTGACAGGGTGTATTCACTGTTTACTCCCTTAACAGAATCCTTGAAGAGGTTAACTTAATCAAGAAGTCTAGTTAGCTCACAGGTCCAGAAGGCCAGGGACATGGCACCTGAATTGACTCAGCTCTGGAAAGTCCCTTGCTGTGTGGCACATGGGGCAGATTACAATGATGGAGGATTATGAGGGTAAAGGATTGCTAACTCTACAGAGAGCCAGGGAAATCCTGTAACTACTAAAATTTCCAGGACAGCCAGGAAACCCTGCCTCAAAAAAACAAGAAAACAGCTGGGTGGTGGTGGCACACACTTTTAATCCCAGCACTTGGGAGGCAGAGGCAGGCAAATTGCTGTGAGTTCAAGGCCAGCCTGGTCTACAAAGCAAGTCCAGGACAACCAAGGCTACACAGAGAGACCCTGTGTCAAAAAAACAACAAAAAACAAAAACAGAAAAAGACCCCCAAAACAACAACAACAACAAAACAAAAATTTGAAAAGCTTCCCACCTCTCACAGTACCACCACCCAGGAACTAAGCTTCTAACACAGGGACCTGTGGGATGGTGACACAGTAGCCAAACCTCAGCTGGGAGCTGCCACCAAAATCACAAATGCTTGCTGTCTGTGGCTGTCACCTCTAGTGACTCATCTGGTCTTTATGCTTTTAAACTTTTACTGCAGAGCTGTTTGAGAGAGAAAAGGCTGGAAACAGCCCAGCATCCATAGATGTGAATCTAAATAACACAGTCACCATGGGGCCCAACCTCCGCAGCTGTGAGTAAGAGTGTTTCAGGCACGGACAAGAAAAGGTACCTGTGACCGCCCCCCCCCCACCCCCCCACGAACAGGAAGCCCTGGAGATACGGAGGGCTGGTAGTAAGAGAGAAGCTGGGAGAAGTGGAGCAAGGGAGAAGCTAGGGCACCAGGAGAAGCCTCAGCTAAGAGTAGGCTAGCTTCGCCGGGTGTGGTGGCGCACGCCTTTAATCCCAGCACTCAGGAGGCAGAGGCAGACAGATCGCTGTGAGTTCGAGGCCAGCCTGGTCTACAAAGTGAGTCCAGGACAGCCAAGGCTACACAGGGAGACCCTGTCTCGAAAAACAAAGACAACAAAACAAAACAAAAAACAAACAAACGAATAAGTAGGCTAGCAGGTGGGGCATTCCTGTAACTGCAGAGCACCTCTGGGGACTAGAGATAAGAAAGAAAAGGTGGAGAAAAGAAACAGAGGCTTCTGTTACAAGCCTTTCAACACGAATGATACTTGGACAAAAAGCGAATCGCTAAGCCAGGTGGGGATGTATGCTCTCAACACTCAAAAGCCTGAGGCTAAAGGGTCAACAGTTCAAGGCCAGCCTGAGCTACCTAGCCTAGACCATATGCCCAAAATAAACCGTGTTTCCCTCCAGCACCTTGTGGCTGGGGCACACACCATGGTAGATGACTTGCTTAAAACGTACAGAGTCCTGAGTGTTCAATCCACAGCACTTCAAAAAGATTTCAATAATTTGAAGTGGGAGGTGGGGTGGACCTCCCAAGACCGAGAGCCTGTGGTTCTTGCACAGAGCCCCGTGGACTCTGAGTTCTGTGCACGAGCTCCTCCAGTGAGGCCGCTCTATGCGATGAAAACGTCTTCTTCTAAACTGCAAGGAGATTACCTTAGATCATGGAGCAACTCAGGAAAGGTTACTCAGGAAATCTGGCCTTTGGAGATGGACCAGTGAGTAACAATGTGTTTGCTGAGCAAGCCTGGGGACCTGAGTTCAGATCGGCACCTCATATAAAAGCTGGGTACAGCAGTGCACATCTGTGACCCCGGCACCAGGCAGGAAGAGATGGCCAGGTCGCAGGAGCCCACCTGCCAGCCAGTCTAGTCAAAATGATGAACTCCAGGTTCGGTGAAAGGCCCTGTCTCAAAAAAATAAAGTGGAGAGTGATAGAAGACACCAAACATTGACATCTGGCCTCCATTCTCATGCCCGGGTGAGCACACCCAAACACACATGTATACACACACACACACACACACACACACACACTGAAAAAAGAAAGGAAAGGAAATCCACTAAAACTGCATATGAGTCTTGTGACATTAGAACTGTGACCACTTCCTCCCATGAGGAACAATAGAAGTCAACTCCAGGGGCCACAGCCAAGAACCCCCTGGCCCTCCTCACCAGTCCCCAGGCCAGGGCTCAGCCCTACAGGAGAGACAGGCTTCCAGCCTCTCCCACCGGGTCTCCAGCTCTGGGCTACCAACGTGCAACCTTGAATGAGCACAGCTGAGCAGCATAGAGCCCTCCCTGCACCCAGCCCCATTCACAGAGAGATGACTGTCCTGGCCACTTCCTCTGAGAGTGCTGGGTCACACTCACACCAGCTTACTCATGTGGTGGAAATACCAGGGGGGCGGGGTGTAGATGAGGCTACAGTCCCACCTAGTACTCAACTCAAAAAGCAAAGGGTGTCACACTGAAAAAGTGGGCCACAGACAAGCTGTAACAACAGACATCTCCCAGATTCTTCAAGGACTACTTCAAACCCAAGGACAATTTCAAAAGCAATAAAGATCTTGGTAGGAAGAAATCACAGGACTCCACACCCTCTTAATCCCGGTAAACTAAGCCATAAGGCAAACAGCCTACCAGAGAAAATAATTTTTTTTTTAATTTTATTTTTTGAGCCACAGGGAGCCCTCCTGGGGTCAGAGCAAACCACACGGTTGCCTAGGAAACCACTCCTGGATAGGAGCCCGCATTTCGGTAGCATCAGTCTGTGCTGTAGTTCATGTCCTTGGACGTCGCTGTGAACCGTGGACCGATTGCTCATCAGTGAGGGGGAAGCCTAACAGCGAGGTGCAGAGACCACCAAAGGCAGACAGATGGCTGAGGGACAGGTGGGAGACAGTCACAGGGCACCCTGGGCAAGTCACTGTCCTTTCAGACCGACTGCATCCATGCCCAGGGCCTCACTCTGAATGCCCAGTGTCCGACCAAAAGCTAAGAGACATGAGTTCAAAACAAACCGGAAATGCCACGCTATGAATGGGGTGGCAGTGGGGGGAGAAGGTAACAGAAAATGCCTGTGAGAGGAGGTGTTAGAGAGCACCTGCTGTGTGTGTGTGGAAATAGCTGGGGACTTGAGAAATAAAGGAAAGTACGTAGCAATGGCCGGTCAAATACAGAATATTGACAAGCAGAGCCAAATTATTTTTTAAATAATGGAATCTGACATTGAAAACACAATAAAAGAGGGTTTTAAGTGTTGGTGGAGGTGGGTTAGAGAGAGATGGGTCGGAGCTTGAGAGCATTTGCTGGTTTTCCAGAGGACCTTGGTTTGATTCTCACTACCCACATAGTGGCTAAAACAGCCGACTGTTAGTTTCAGGAAATCATGCGCCCTCTTCTGGCTCCCTCTGGTACTGCATGCAGGTGGTATGCAAGTAAAAAACACCCATACACATAAAATTAAAAGTTAAAGTTAAAAACAAATGTTATTGGAGGGGGAGAGCTTGACAGCAGACCTGAACTGGCAATGGAAAGGACCCACAAGCTTGAAGACCAAAAGACAGATGAAAATAGTGTATACTATTTGAAAAGCAGAAGAAAAAAGATCAAGAAAAATGAACAGACTCTCCTAAGAGTGTGTGACAGCACTCACCCCTCCAGTGTTAACATATTGGAATAAAAGGAAAGCAGGAAAAATATGTCATGGTTGAAATAGTAGACAGGCAGACAGACAGACACACACACACACACACACACACACACCACATACACATCCACACTGTAGTAAAAGCACTAAACAGCCATAGAAGCAGTTTGAATGGAGCAAAGTGACATCATCGACGCGAGAGTCCCAATAATATGAACGGCTGTGACATATCAAGAATAGAGGCAGCAGGGCTAGAGAGAGGGGCTGGAGTTCTGGGGTATGGCCCTGGGTCAAAGGTGTGTGGCGGTGTGACGGTGTACCCCTCTGCTTTCTGCCACTGTGACAAAAAAAGCCTGAACTAAGTCAGGCATCGGGAGAGAAACCTTATTTTTGGTTCACCTCAGAGATTCAGCCACAGTTGCTTGACTCCTGTAGAGAGACAGTAGGTCACAGCAAAAGCACACAGTGCACAAAACGCCCCATCAGCAGCCCAGAAGCAAAAAAAAAAACCAAAAAACAAAACAAAACAAAACAAAAAAACGGCGAGCTGCCAGTCCCCACGACACCTTTTTTGAGGGCATGTGTGACCTCAGTGTCATAACTTCCTTTCAAGCTGACCCCGATTCCTAAAGTTCTGCCACCTCCAAGAGCCTTGCAGGCTGGCAGCCGAGCCTTTGGCATGTGGGCCTCTGGGGGGTTTGTGGATTGTAGGAAACGTCCCCTACAGACTCAAGTGTGTGACTACTCTGGTACTCAGTTGGTGGTGTGTTGTGGTGGTTATGGAACCTTTAGGGGGTGGAGCCTAGCAGGCAGAGGTGAGTCACTGTGTGCAGAGGGGTCGGCTCTCCCCTTCTGGGTCCATGAACGCTATCATGACTTGCATGTGAAATGCCCCCCATGACACGTGTATTTGAACACTTGCTTGCCAGCTGGTGGTCCTAGTCTGGGAGGGTATAAAACCTTTGGAAGGTGACATGGCAGAAAGGGGGGGGGGTGGTCCTTGGAGACAGTCCTTGTACGCTGAGCTCTCTGCTTGAGTCTCTGCCCCATGTACTTCCATCACCATGACGTCTACCATGTCTTCCCAGCTAGAATGGGATGAGACCATGGTCAGAGTAAATATTTCCTTATGTAAGTCACCTCTGTTATGTATTTTGTCACAGGGATATAGAAAAGGTAACTCAGGAGTCTTTGAAGACTCGTCGTTTAGAGTCATGTTATTTTCTAGATATGGTCTGTGATCAGTGTGCCAGGTGGGAAAGAAAAGGAAAATCCAAGAACACTGGAAGACCAACGAGGGACAAGTGCAAAAGGAGGAGAGAGCAAGGCTTTATTTAATTATTAATATTTTATTTTTAATTGTGAATATATGTGGAATGCACAAGCGCAGTACCCAAGGAGGCCAGAAGAGGGCGGCATATCCCCTAGAGCTGGAGTTGAAGGCTGTTGTGAATTGCTCCAGTGTCGATGCTGGACACCGACCTCTGGATCTTCTGGAAGAGCTGTGAGCTCTCTTAACCGCTAAACCATCTCTCGAGTTCAGGGACCAAGGTTTTAGATCTGGACAGATCCTGCAAATTGCTTTCCAAAATAGCTTACAGATTGATTTTTCGGGGGATGGTGGCATGTATTGCATTAAAATAGTATCCTGATTGCTGAGGTTTGTGTGGCCTCTTCAAGTCTGCCCTGGTGTTTGCTATGGAGTTATTTACTATGTTATTTACTATGGAGGCTTGCAGGGTGTGCATGGCTACGTGGAGCCACCAGGAGGCGCCCTCTCCCTATCACCCCCGACTCAGCTCCAGCCCAAGCTTGGGGCGCAGCTAAGGTGCCAGAAAAGACGTAAAGACAGTAGCTCCTCTCTAGGCCCAAACCTAACTCAGAGTTCTTGGGTACTAGAAGGCACCTCTGGCCTTACCACTGACATCGCCTCCTCCTCCATTATCCATCCGACCCCCCCCCCCCCCCCCCCCCCCCCCCCCCCCGTCTATTTCATCCCAAGATGCCCTAGAATCTAGTCCCTCCTTCCCACCCTCCCCTCCCCTAGGCCGGAGGGTTGGTCTTAGTTTGATCGCCTGGGGAGATCTTTCTCCCCGTTTGATTTGGGTCCGCTTCACAGCTGGAGGACCTGCTGTGAAGTGAAGGCCCGCTAAGTGTGGAGGCACACGAAGTTCTTCCTTGAACTTTAAGCGAGGCCGCTGTGTGTAATAATTATTCCAACCTGAGGTTTATGTTTCAGAAGGGATTTGAATGACTAGGTATGTCACAAGCCTGGTGCAAAATTTACCAGAGTGCCCAAGACTCAGATTAAGAAGGTTAATGCCTTTTTTTTTTTTTTTTTTTTAAATACATTCTTCCTATGGAGCTCTGACTGGTCTGCAACCTGCTATGTAGACGAGGGTGGTTTGGACAGTGAAATTATCCTCTTGTTTCTGTGATGCTGGGGTCACAAGCTTGAGCCACTATGCCCAGCTTAATGAGATTTTTTTTTACAAAACAAAACAGAATCTTGCTGTGTGGCTCAAACTGGCCTGGAACTTACAATGTTAAGTGTTTTGGCCTTAGGAATGTTGGGGATCATAGGTCTGTTTTTTATTTTTATTTATTTATTTATTTTTTATTTTGGTTATTTGAGACAGGGTTTCTGGGTTACCACACCAAGTTGCAATTTAAAAAGTAAAAGTTAATGAAGAATGAATCCACACAGTACCATTTTATTATTATTATTATTACATATACAGTGTCCTGCCTGCATGTACACCTGCAGGCCAGAAGAGGGCATCAGACCACATTATAGATGGTTGTGAGCCACCATGTGGTTGTTTGCAATTGAACTCAGGACCTCTGGAAGAGCAGACAGCACTCTTAACCACTGAGCCATCTCTCCAGCCCTTACATTTTAAGTTTTATTTAGTGTATAAGAAGAAAGTACACACACACCACAGGGCCAGAGTGGAGGTCAGAGGACAAGTTGTCAACCTGTGGGAATCTGTTCTGTCCTGCCACCATATGAGTCCAGGAAATGGGTCAAGTCAGGCTTGAAGGGAGCGCCTTTATCAGCTGAGCCATCTTGTTGCTGTAATTCTTTAAACGTATTACTTTCATTTATGTGGTGTGTGTGTGTGTGTGTGTGTGTGTGTGTGTGTGTGTGTGTGTGTGTGTGCGCGCGCACGCGCGTGCGCGTGTGTGAATGCTACATGAGTGCACTGCCCATGGAGGCCAATAAAGGGCATCAGATTATTTGGTGCTGATGTTACAGGTGGTTGTGGGCTGTTTGGTGTAGGTGCTGGGAACTAACCTTGGGTCTTCTGGAAGAGCAGCAAGTTCTCAGCCTTTGAGCCATCAATCTTTTCAGCCCCGGTCCTAAATGTTTTAAGTTTTTGTTTTTGTTTTTGTTTTCTGGCGGTTGAGATACTTTAGCATGCCCTGGTTGCACCTGAAGCGAGAAATTCCCTCACTGCACTCTACTGCCAGCCCTATCAGAGACTGTTAGAATCTCAACATTATAGCCAGGAGTGGTGACACACGCCTGTAATCCCAGCACTCGGGAGGCAGAGGCAGGTGGATCGCTGTGAATTCGAGGCCAGCCTGGTCTACAGAGTGAGTCCAGGACAGCCAAGGCTACACAGAGAAAACCCTGTCTTGAAAAACCAAAAGAAAAAGAAAAGGAAGGAAGGAAAGAAGAAATGAAAACATGCACTGTGCAAAAAACCTGTACACAAACATTCACCACGTAATATCCAGGCATGGGGGGGGGGGGGTAAATGTGAACAAAGTGTCCATACAGTGGAGCATGTTTCAGCCAGAAGAAGGAAGTGAGCTCTGATGAACTCCACGCCATGACATGAACCTTGGAAACCTTGCGCTGACCCCAGGAAGCCAGACACAAAAGCTGCTCGCAGTGGATCCCACTTCCATGCAGTATCTGGGGCAGGCTGGTCCACAGAGACAGAATGGTCTCATCTCTTCCCAGGACCCGGGGCAGGAGGATGAGGAATGACTGCGAGCTGCCGTGGGTTTCTTTGGATGGCGATGGGCGTGCTTGGGGGTTTGATAGCACTGGTCATGTATGCAAGGACGCTGAGTTTTGTGTCATGAAATGGTACGTGAATTATACCTCAATTTATGAAGGAGAAAATGCATTGGATGCATTGGGGGGGGGTGGGTACTAAGAGACTCTCTGTGGTAAAGACGCTTGATGGGGTCTGAGTGACAAGACGGGGCCACAGAGGAAAAGAACATCCGAGCTAAGGCACTAACCCCCTGCAAAGGCCCAGAGGCTGAAAGCGCCCACACAGACATCACTCACTTACTCTACAAATCACTTCCAATAAAATCCAGCAGGTCTCACCTTGTGGGCCACGACTACTTTGGGAGGGGTCACATGTCAGATGTCCTGCATATCAGAAGCAGCAACCCGTAACCACCGCCACACGAGGAACTGCGTTACGAGTCTGGGCGTCAAGAAGGTTGAGACGCACTAGTTCTAATCTGTACTGGGTACTCTTTTGAGAGCTAGACCAGGATCAAAAGGTGTTATATGTTTTATCATTATGGGTTTTTTTTTTTAATTAGGCTAAAAAAGAAAATAAAGCAGGGAAGGTGAAGAGTCGAGGATAGAGGAGCTACGCCAAGGTTCTAGGGAACCCACCCCCCAAAGTAATGACGTTTGAGCAATAAAGAAAGAGGAATGCTGGGATTGGAAAGGAAACGGAGACTGATGGGAATGGCAACACAAGTGAAGGGCCTGGCAGCCAGGGCCTCAGGGCCATCTGAGGATGAGGCCAGTGAAGGCAAGTTAGAGGGGCATAGACAGACAAGGAAAGTGAAAGCAAGTGTGCCTCGCCCCCCAGTGGCAGCTTCTGGTTCCCAGAGACATATCAAGAAAAAAAGGCTATCTAAACAAGACCAACTAGGAAAAGAAGAGGACCCAAAGGCTCTATAAAATGTCCAAACCAGCATCAATTGAGCATAGCAGAGTGAGGGCCACTCCCATCCCAAAGGAATACAACTGTTATTTTCTCCTTCTTGGGACTCTTGTCTCTCTCTCTGTTTGGACATGGAATTCTTTGTGCTAGGGAGGGAACAAGCCCTGGGACCCTCTAGATGACTACTAGCACCCCTCAATCCATACCCCTAACACCCCTACTACCTATCCCCAACCCCCACTCCTTACTCCCAAACTTCCCTCCCTAACCCCAGCCCACCCTTACTCCCTATCCCACCCCCTTCTTTCCACTAACTTTATTGAGGAAATGGGGTTACGTTGGACATGGTAGTTCATGCCCGTCTACGATTCCAGCCCCTAGGAGACTGAAGCAGGAGGATTGCTACCAGTTCAAAAACCAGACTGGGCTACAGAGCAAATACCAGGCTAAGCTGGCCTTTGTGACACCCTGCCTCAAAAGAGCAACTAGAACAAAGTTTTCTTGTGGCACGGACATCCAGATACGATGTTTACTGCAAAGAAACTTCAGAAATGGTAAATTTAATAGACTTTCATTAAACGAACACTACCTGGTGAATGAGGAAGCCCAGAGAACACGGATGTATTTGAAAAACTACTGCCTGCAACCTGGTCAGGTAGCATTCATGCACTGAAAACAGGGGTGAGGAGTGGAGATTGCTTAAATTGTTACACATCTGTGTTTGCCTGGTGTGAGTGGGCCGGCAGCCTGTGAATGACCTGAGCCCATGGCTCTATGTGGAGTAGAATATGGAGGGATCCTGAGACCAAATTTAGTTAAGCACATCTGAGGTTTAACCGTTCTGGATGCCTCAAGGTCCTACGGTGGACAGATTTCTCAAATTCAGCATGAGGGAACCCCTGCGGTGGCCCTCCTCCGGCAGAGGCAGGAACCCTGATCCCACACCTAGAACATTGGATCAGGGATCCAAGGCAGGGCCATAAGTCATAATGGATGCAGGGTGTGACAGAGCCCCCAACCTGACAAAACAGCCCCCTGGGTTTCCGCAAGCAGTGTTCAAGCCAATGACCACGTAAAAGCGTGAAGCGCTGAACCGGGACAGCGCCGAGACCCTTTAGTCTGGCGAGTACCACGGGTGCAGTTTAGCTAACTGCACTGGCAAACATTTACGGTGGAGAAATTATGAAAAACATGGCCTTCCAACCGCTCCTGAAAGACTTCCCTGTCTTCCAGCCCCCACCCGGCTATCCAACAATGTTACACTTGTGCCATCTCCCATGTCTGGGTGACCCACCTGGGCTGTGGTCAGTTCATGCTTCTGTCACAGCACACCACAGACAGGTAGGCTTTGAGAGAACAGACTGCAGTTCTCTGCTGGAAGGAAGCATGCTATCAAGATGCAGGCGGGTTAGTGTGGACTGAGGCCTGCTTCCTGGTCCATGGAGGTGCCTGCTCACTGTGTCCTCCTGTGACAGGAGTCGGGGAGTTAGTTCCCTTAGATTAGATCTCTTTTGTTCTTATTCTTGTTTGTTTGTTTTGTTTTGTTTTTGAGACAGAGTCTCACTATTTAGCCCAGGCTAGCTTTGAACACCCCCCGCCCCCCCCTTACAGACCTGCACTCTAACGTATGCACAGTGCCCTGGGCCCTCTTTAGTAATGCAACAAGCTTTTTTTTTATGAGGGCTTTACACTCATGACCATAATGGTACTTCCCAAGTGTCACTTCCAGTCACCCCACACTATGCTTTCAATGGGCCCCTCCCTCATAAACTTCATAGTTAAAAATTTCATTCCTCCAAATGTTGATAGCATTTAAAAGTGGGCCTGAGGTGAGACCACGAGGTGGGTGTTAAAATAGGCCAAGAGGGGTGTGGGATTAGGTCATAAGGATGTGAGATGATGTTTGAGCATCATAAGTCATATATAGTCATATATATGTCATGAGGAGGGTTAGATAAGGTCATGAGGTGAGCGTTAGATGAGGTTATAAGGGGAGTTACATGAGGTTATCAGGTGGAGGCTACACGAGAAATTGGGGTGAAGGTGAGATGAGGCCATGAGATAGTGTTAGATGAGGTCATATTGTGGATTGTATGAGATCATAAGGCGGATTATATGAGGTCATAAGGTAGGTAAGATGAGGTCATAAGGTAGGTAAGATGAGGTCATAAGGTAGGTAAGATGAGGTCATAAGGTAGGTAAGATGAGGTCATAAGGTAGGTAAGATGAGGTCATAAGGTAGTTTGGATGAGGTCACAGGTAGGCCCTCCATAATGGAGTTACTGGCTTTGTAAGAAGCACAGAGGTCTAAGCAATGTGCCTGCTGCTTTTTCCCTATGTGATGCCTCCTGCCTTGCCATGGATACAGCAGGATGGTCTTCACCAGATGCCCACATCTTGACACTGGACTTTCCAGCCCCCAGAATGGTAAGAAATACATTTCTTTTCTTTTTTAATTCACCTGTGGTAATCCACTGTGGGGACACAAAAAGAGGAGTCTCCATCCCACCGTGGATTTAACTTAAGTCACGTTTGAAGTGTCATGAAGAAATCAAGCCGCCTTAAGTTGAGTGATCTAGGTTAGGAAGATCTGTATTCCGAGTATTGCTTCAGTCTAATCCACTTTAATGTGAAGGAAAAGTGAAAAAAAAAAAAATCAATGAAAAGCCCAATCCACACAGAACCACTGCTAGCTTCTTAAACGCACCCTTTCAAAAATTGTTCCATTTGCCGAGATCAAATGACATCTGCACATTGACGTGATCTTGACGATCTTCTTTCTCCTTTTATTACTTGGCCTTCCTCTTCCTCTCTCCCGTGACTTCTCACTGAAGTAACCTAATATGTACCCTTCCGATTTTTTCTTACATGCATCTTCTGTTTACCTTATACAATCTTTACCTACAGTGGATTTGAATCATTTACAAAAGCAGAAATCTATTACAAGCTCATTGACCTTCCTCCTTCCTTTACTACATCTTGTTTCTCAGCCACTGATGAGCCTTGAAATCCCTCCAAATTAAAAGAAAACTTTTCATCGTTCTTTTAACGACTATAATAATCCATGATAGATATGGCCTTGACTGAAACAGCCATTCTGTTATTGATGAGTGTTTATCTTGCTTTTGGTTGCTTAAAGAGATACCTTGAAAAGCAATCCTGTGATAAGCATCCTTATAGATAGCTCTTACATACTACACAAGACCAGAAAACATGCTTATGTGTCTGATGCAAAGGGCTGAGCCCATCTCTGAACCTGTTCAGATGCATTTCATGTGAATAAACCCCACAGGAGCATCTCCGTGCGGTTGTACAGACACCTGTAACTCCAATGGTTACAATATGCATTGAGTAGACAGTAGACTTTGCGTTGTGAGGTTAGTGGTCTATTCTGTGCAGTCTGACACTCTCATGGTCTAGGCAAGAGCAGCAGCTCCCAGGTGGCCACATCACCACATGGAGAATAGGCTTACTCTCTATATAGCGCTGTGTTGTTCAGTTTTCCATCGCTGTGACAAACAAACAAACAAACAAACCTAAGTAGGGAAACTTAGTGTCTTAATTTGCCTTCTTTTGCTGAAATAAAGACCATGACCAAAAGCATCTTGGGGAGGAAAGGGTTTATTTGATTTACGGGGTATAGTCCATTAGGAAGGGAAAGTAAGGCAGGAAGGTAAGGTAAGAACCTGGAGATAATTAGCTGTGTCATGTTGACAAAAACAAACAAACAAACAAACAAACAAACCAGCCAGCACATTTAGTGAACATTTAGTGACTAGAGAGATGGTTCAACAGCTAAGAGTACTTGTTTCTCTTCCAGAGAATCTAGGGAGGCAGAGGCAGACAGACCTCTGTGAGTTCGAGGCCAGCCTGGTCTACAAAGTGAGTCCAGGACAGCCAAGGCTACAGAAAGAAATCCTGTCTCAAAAACAAACAAACAAACAAAAAATGAAAAAGCAAAAGCAAAATAAAAACCAAAAACAAACAAACAACAAAACACTTTTAAAATACAGATAAGTAAGTTTTTAAAAAGAAAACTGTTTTGGTTCTTGGTTTGAGAGGGTTCAGCTCTGCTCAGTTGACTCCATGTCCCTGGGCCTGAGGTGAGGTGGTGCATCATGGCAGACAAGTGTGGAAAAGGAAGTCACTCACCCTGTGGCAGCCAGGAGGGAGGAGGAGGGAGGAGGAGATGGGGAGGGAGACTTCCTCTAACCAGGTCCCTCTTCCTGGTACCCATCTCCTCCCAGTAACATCAAAGTATGACTCCATAAATCTGTCATCCACGGATGAAGTCAGAGCCCAGGTGGCCTAACCACTTCCCCAGGCCCTGCCTCCGAACATTGCACCAGGAAGCATGCTGTGAACATGAGCATTTGTTTAAAAAAAAAAAAGCAAACAAACAATTCATACCCAAGCCATAAGATGCTCCTTGGTAGCTTAGATGTATATAGTCTTCAGGATGCATGGTTTATTTACTGTATTTTTTTTTTTTTTTTTTTTTTTTTTACTTCGAATGGGTGTTTTAGGATATAACTATAGAATAGGCTGAAGAACAGGTGTGTCGCGTGTGTGTGTCACCCATGGGTCATGTCCCGCATAGATACATCCCATGTGAGCATAACTGTGTGAATAGATTGCTCTGGTGACCATTAATGCTGATCATGGAAATGTCTGGGGCTTCTTTTTTTTTTTTTTTTTTTTTCTCCTCCTCTTGGGCCTGTGGCTTGATTACACTCCTCTGTCTTCTAGAATCCAGATGCCTTTGAAAGACATTTCATATCCACCCATAACGACATGCTTACCACAGCTGCAGCTCACACCCACCCTGGGCACTGCACTCGGCCCACCTGCAGTCAGTTGGGTAGTGCGTCTTAGTAAATAAACTGTGAACAGATATGGTAGATGTCATATTCTGTTACCCCAGAGAGCAGTGGCGTGTTCAAGCAATGGCAATCTGTCTATAGGGTCCACAAGGAAGAGTTATACACACAAATTTCCCAACAGGTGGTACAGACACAGAGCACAAGCGAGGTTCAACACACACACACACACACACACTGCGCATATACATATACATGCAGGCAAAAAATACACATAAAAAGAAATATATCTATTAAAAAAACATAAATTAAAATTTTCCCAGTGGCTAGGAGATGGCTTACTCAGTAAAGTGTTTTCCTTGCAAGCATGAAGACCTGAGTTCAAACCCCCAAATTCATGAAAAAAACCCAAGTGTGCTTGTATACACGTATAATCCCAGAACTGATGAGTCCCGAGCAGGCAGATCCTTGGAGCATGCTGACCAGCCAGCCTAGCCCACTTAATGAGCTTTAGGCCAGTAAGGAGACCCTGACTCAGAAGCAGGTGGATAGAATCTGAGGAATAATAACTGAGTTTTTCCTCCGGCCTCCACATCTGCATGCACAGAAGGGCACGAAATGTGTGCATCTTGTCCGGATAAAGAAACCACAGAGTAGTTTTTGTTGCTGTTTTGTTTTTTTTCTGTTTTGAAACAGTGTCTCACTCTGTAGGACAGAATGGCCTCAAATTCTCAGAGAGGCATCTGCCTCCGCCTCCCAAGGGCTAGGATCAGAGGCATGTGCCACGGTTCCTAGCCCCACAGAGTAAGTTGAACAGTGAAAGTTTAATAAACAGAAATGGTTCAATAAAACAAATTACCAACCACAACCGGGTTTGGAACGAAAAGAGAAAGCAATGAGCAAAACGTCTCTGAGGAGCGAGAAAATAGCATCGGTTATTCATGTAGAAAACACCCACGTGGGCTGGAGTCAGGGGTAGCTTGCTCACCTAGCATGCTAGGGGTCTGGGGTCCAAACAATAGGAAACCCAGCACGAGAGTGGTCCAGAGAAAGAGAGATTATCAAAAGTGAAAGGCCGGCAATCCTAAAGCATTCCAGTAGCTTCTTGAAGGAGGGGGGAAAAATGCATTTCCCCATAGGATCGTCTGCCAGGACTCTTTTGGTTTGAGTAACAGGAACTCAAACTGGTCCCAGCAAAATTTCAGTCTTTGGCTCAAGAGACTGGAAAGGCCAGCTGAGCTGCGGCTAGAGATCCAGATGTACCTGCAATGTTGGTCAGGGCTGGCGCTTCCCTGTTGGCCTGGCTGTCCTCTCAGCGGCCCCTCTACACGTTCCAGGAAGGCGCTTAGAACATAGCTGTGTTGGGTTAGTTAGTGTTTTTGTAACTTTGTTTGTATTTTTTCTTTCTTTCTTTTTTCTTTTGGTCACTATGATAAAGACTTGAGAAAAGACAATGGTTCTCAATCTTTCTAATGCTGTGATCCTTTAATACAGTTCCTCATGTTGTGTTGACCCCTAACCACAAAATTATTTTCATTGCTACTTCATAGCTGTAATTTTTCTACTGTTATGAATCATAATGTAAATTTCTGTGTTTTCCAGTGGTCTCAGGGAACTCCTGTGAGAGGGTCATTAGACACCACCCCTCCAATCAAAGGGGTCTCAACCCACAGGTTGAGAACCACTCACTTAAAGAAAGCTGGTTTTATTTTGGCCATTTTAGATGTTTCAGTCTGGGGTCACTTGGTTCCACCGTGTCTACATCATGAACAGAGGTACATAAATCATGGTGGAGAGTGGGTGGTAGGGCAAAGCTGATCACTTTATGATGGGCAGGAAGCAGCGAGACAGGAAGGGGCCAACGCAAGGCAGAGCTCCCTGACACATGCCACCAATGAGCCACGTCTTCCTCCTAGGTCCCACCTCTTAAAGTTTTCACCACTTGAAATAGTGCCCCTAGCTAAGGACGGTGACGCTGGAAGACATTTAATATTTAACCATAACCACACACATACCAGAGCTGCAGCTCACACCCACATGGGGCTCTTGGCCCACCTGTAGGCAGGGCTGCATTGTGATGTTTTGGACTCTTGCCCTTCTTCCCCTCGTGGGCCCCTTCCTCCATAAAAGACATATCTCCTATTTGTATTTTTTTAATTGCATTTATTTATTTGTTATGTGTTGGAGACAGGACTCACAGACATGCGCATACCAAGGCACCCACATGGAGGCTGGAGGCAGCTTTTGAGAGTCTGTTCTCTCTTCCCAGCATGTGAGACTTTGGGGATTGAACTCTGGGAGTTCACGCTTTGGGGTTTGCTGATGAGTGTCCTTGGCCAGTGAGATAGATAGCTCGGGGTGGGGGTGGGGGACGGGCAAGGGCATGGGTGGCTCACACAAGGTTCCAGAAAACAAAGCGCATATATTCCCAGGTCACAGACAGAGGAGGCATATGATGCCTCATGCGGCCATATGAACACAACATTGGGGCACTCAAGAGGCGAAAGGCAAGAGTAAAGAGCAGGTTTACAACAGCACTCTAATTATGGTTTCCTCGTGAGAGGAAAGTGGGGTTGGCGGATGATTTAGGACTGGTTGGTTTGAACAATTTCGTCATGGTGGGAACTAGGGCAGGGTGGTATTGTGGCTGTATGTGCCCATAAAGCTCACGCGCTGGAAACTTGATGCCCAGCGACAGGGAGGCCCGATATGAACAGGCTCGGTGGTGAGTGCTGTGCTTTTCATGCAGGGTAAATGCCACGATTACTGGAATGTATGGCCATTGAGAGAATCTGTCCTAAGAGTTGGCCTCTTCTTGTCCTTTCTCTTAGGCTCTTGCCGTGGAGAGGGCACTGCTTAAGAGCCCTCACCACCACTGACCCCTCAGTCTTGGACTTGACAATCTCCAGAACCTCAAGCCAAATAAATTCCTAGTGTTTCTAAATTCCCCAGTCTGTGGCTCTGTTATTAACAACACAAAACAGGCCAGGATAGGTGTTCCCTCAACCCCTTGTACCTAGTTCTGGGTCTAGGTCATTAAGACCCAGTCCGATAGCCTCCTGGGGTGTCAGGGCCAGCAAGAGGAGGTGTGGCTCTGACTAATCAGTCTGTACATCTCAGGGATACCACTGTCTAAGCAGGCCCGATCTCTAAGAATTGGCTAGCTTGGGGATGGAGAAATGGCTCAGAGGTTAAGAGCACTGACTGCTCTTCCAGAGGTCCTGAGTTCAAATCCCAGCAATCACATGGTGGCTCACAACTATCTATAATGTGATCTAATGCCCTCTTCTGACCTGCAGGTGTACATGCAGGCAGAGCACTGTATACTTAATAAAAAAAAAAATTTTTTTTTTTTTAAAGAACTGGCTAGCTCTGGGAAAGTAACCTCTTGAGCTAGAAAGAATTGTTTAAGATGCTGAAATACCTAAATATATAGAAAAAGAACTAAATATATATACTACAATATGCCAAATGATCTATTGGGGGGGTTGTGTGGGGTGTGTGTGTGTGTGTGTGTGTGTGTGTGTGTGTGTGTGTGTGTGTGTGTGTACATGCATCTGGAGGCCAGAGGGGAGATGTCAGTAGTCTCCTTCAGTCACTCTCCACCTTAGTTTTTGAGACAGTCTGAACCTGGAACTCACTGGTTCAGCTAAACTGGCCAAGCAAAGGCCCAGGAATTGCCTGTCATCCCCCACTCCCCTTCCCAGCACTGGAGTTTTAGACTCATTTCTGTCCCCAGCTTTTCAATGAGTGCTGGAAATCCAAACTCAGGCCTACAAGCATTTTACCTGCCGAGCCATCCCCCTAGCCCTCCGTCACAAGATCCATGTTTATGACTGCATCGGTCTGAAGACAAATATAATCTTTGACTAAAATGTGTTTTCACTCATATCTTAAGACAGCATCTGGCCCCCCGCCGGCGTCCCCCCCCCCCCCCCCCCGCCAGCCCACAGTCTTGTGGCCTAAAGACCCACGCCTACTGAGCCTAACAGATGAGTCAGAGCTGCCTGTGAGGTGGGGGTGGGGGAGTGGGGGAGGGTGGGCTGCTTGCTGCACCAGGTGTGTGATCACGTGCTCGTGGTGCGCCTAAGAGCTAAGGAACAAAGTGTTCGCAAAAAAAAAAAAAAAAAAAAAAAAAAAATCAAGAGTTTTTCTTCAAAGGAGGTGTGTGTGTTTCCAACAGTCAGAGTACATTCTGAGAAATGCTTCCGCAGGGGATTTCTCACTGGGTGGACATCAGCACGTAGTCACACAAAAACAGAGGGTCAAGGTCCATTGTTTGTCGTGACCTCTTGATACACTCTCTCAAGGGGTCATAAACAAACGCAAGATGCGTGAGCTGCGGCTGACATACTATTTCACAGCAAACACGGTCTTATATAAGAAAAAATAAACGTGGGCTGAAGAGATGGCTCCGAGGGTTAAAGTACTTGCTGCTTTACCAGCAGGCAGAACCAGAGTTCACATCCAAAACATCCATATATAAGCTAGGCAGGCCAAGTTAATGTGGTGGTGGCGGTGGCGGTGGCGGTGGCGGCAGCGCCCGCCTTTTATCCCAGCACTCCAGAGGCAGAGGCAGGCGATTCTCCGTGAGTTCGAGGCCAGCCTGGTCTAAAGAACAAGTTCCAGGACACCCAGGGCTGCACACAGAGAAATCCTGCCCCGAAAAACAAAGTGAAACAAAAAGGTGGATAGGGCACACCAGCTCCCAGCACTGGGGAGAAAAGTAGACAGAGCCCCCACCCCTAAGCAAGAAAACATCTGCAATTGGTCCCTGCTGGTAAAATCAGTTTTCTCTAATGGCGTGTCACTGGCTGTCTCAGCCACACTCTGGGGCAAGCCCCGTGCCCAGAAGTAGTTGGACAACACAAAATGAACTGTGTTTGGTTTTGTTTATTTGTTTGTTTTTATACTCTTGTTTTGTTTTGTTTTGATATGATTTCTTATGGGGTCTCTTTCTTTCTTTCTTTCTTTCTTTCTCTCTTTCTTTCTTTCTTTTTCCTTTTTGGTTTTTTTGAGACGTGGTCTCACTGTGTAGCCCTGGCTGTCCTGGAACTCACTCTGTAGACCAGGTTGGCCTTGAACTCAGAGATCCACCAGCCTCTGCCTGGGATTAAAGGCCTGTGATACCACCACTGGCTCTTACCGGATTTCTTTTGTTTCCTTTTTTTTTCCCTTTTCTGTTCTGTTCTGTTGTTTGTTTGTTTGTTTTTGTTTTCATTTGCTTTGTTCAGAGAGACAGAGAGACAGACAGAGACAAAGAACCTGACGCTGCCTGGGTTAGAAGGTAAGAAGGATCTGGGAGAAGTTGGGTGGAGAGGGGAAAGAATATGATCAAACATATTATATGAAAATAAAAATAAAAATAAAAGAGCTGGGCAGGGCAGTGTGAACCTGCAAGCCAATACTGGGACGGTGGAGATATGAGACACTGAGGCCTTGCTGGCCAGCCACCCTAGCCAACGTAGCCAGCTCCAGTCTCAATGAGAGACCTGGTCTCAAAAGTCAGGTGGAAGGAAGCAGGCACAAGTATTTGCACACAAGCCTGTTACGTCAGTTCTATCCCCACAACCCATGGAAAGGTTAAAGGAGAGAACTGACTCCACAAAATTGTCCTCTGACCTCTATGTGTGCTGTGGCACCCATGTGTTCACACACATAATAGCAACAACAAAAACAATAGTAAAGTAGAATCTAAATAGAGGAGGGCTGGGCATGGTGGTGCACACCTTTAATCCCAACACTCAGGGAGGCAGAGGCAGGCAGATTGCTGTGAGTTCAAGGCCAGCCTGGTCTACAAAGCAAGTCGTCCAGGACAGCCTAGGCTACACAGAGAAAACCTTGTCTCAAAAAAAAAAAAAAAAAAAAAAACAAAAAAAAACAAAAGCAAAACAACAACAACAACAAAGCAAAACAAGAACTAGAAGAGATCCATAGAGGAAGATACTCAATACCTGCCTTTGGTGTCTACACACACACACACACGCACACGCACACACGCACACGCACATGTATACCTTCTTACCCACTCCCACATACAATAAAGTAAATTGTAATAGTAACTTAAAAGTGTCAGGGATCAATGAGATGGCTCATTTTGGAACTTGCTGCCAAGAATGGTGGCCTGAGTTCAATTCCCAGGGCCCTCAAGGGAGGAGATTACCAACTTCTACAAATTGTCTTCTGAAATCCATTCATATTCGGTGGCACAAGTACACCCACACACATAAACACCCACACACACACACACACACACACACACACACACACACACACACGTACACATACCACACAAATACATAAATAAATATTTTTAAAACATCAGAGGGAGAGGCAAGAGGGTTGCTATCACTTTAAGGTCAGTCTGGTCTATATGATCCCTATACAGAGTAGGGCCCTCTCCCAAATAAACAGACAAGAAATATAACATAGAAAAAACATAGAGCAGTGAGATAGCGCAACATTATGCTCATATGTATGAATGTTAAAGTCTTCATGACTGGCAACACAGTAAGTTTGTTTCTCCCAGCGTGATCCTTTGGTATTGCTAGACAACAGAAAATTTCCCATAGCATCTACAGTCATAATTTTTGTTGTTACTGTTTTGTATTTGAGATAGTATTTCTCTGTGTAGCTTTGGTATCCTGAAACTCACTCTGTAGACCAGGCTGGCCTTGAACTCACAGAGATCCACCTGCCTCTGCTTCCAAGCTCTGAGATTAAAGGCAAGTGCCACCACCACCTGGCTTCCAGTCATTATTTTATGAATTACAGTGTTTATAGTTGTGGCCAACTGAAAGCCATTATGTATGTCATTAACTGCAGTACGGAAAAGAGTCTTGGGCAGGCAAACCACAGGTGACCGCAGGTGACCCCAGGAGAGATGAAGCTGAGAAGCCAGCTGCCTGTGGCCTGCACTATCCTCATGTTTTCGGTCTCTGGAGGGCTAGGGTCTATAACACGTGCCCATCAAACACCAGATCTATCAGCACCTTGGTCTTGGATTCTTCACTCTCCAGAGCTATGAGGCTGAGTAAAATGCTGTGCTCACAGGACAGCTGATCTGTGATATTCTAAAGTGGGCCATCTAAGATACTGGGTGACAGCTGTGCGTGTGTACACATGTGAGCCTAACTGTCTATCAGAACAGCTGACGTATGATATATATGCATGTGTAATATTTGCCAGAGACCAGGAAAGGACAAGAAAGGAAAACAAGAGATGGAGGAACAGAGTGGTGAAGCAGAAAGAAGGCAAAATGGGGGAGGAGAGAGGAGGGGATAATAGAAGAGGAGGAGGAGGTGGAGGTCGTCCTCATGGCACACGCTAGCACTAGGCAGTGGCCACAGTGCATTGAGAATCTCTACCCAGAGCCCACCCTGATTGCATGCAGCCTGCTCCTTCACAAGGTAAATGCGGGCACACTAGCCAGTGTAAGCAAAGGGGTAATTCTATCCATCTTCCAGCCAGGGGACCCAGATTAGCCCAGCTAGCCTTGGCATTTCCTTGTTGACCCTTTTTGTCTGGGATGGTCGGGTAGGTATCAAAATTGGCTGAAGATTATTCCTGTTACATAGAAGAGAGAAGGCTTTTTCTCTACCTCTCTAGCAGGAACAAGGATGCAGGTTGCTCCAGTTGTAGCTGGTACTCAGCTCATCGCAGTGGGAGGGAAAAGCCTGGGGCCAAAGTCAGTACGTGAAGAAGTGGATGTGCAGCCACAGTCTGGGGCCTTCCTGCTTCTGGATTTCTTCTCAAGTGAGCTGGTCCAAGGCAGGTCTTTGGCTACTTTTAGCCCCAAGCATCCTAATAGATGGTTAATAGGTCTCCTTCCAGCCCAAGCTGCTCTTGGAAAGTGGTCCAAGGTCTTTTCCCTATTGTGTGGGTGCTGGAGAGATTCTTGACTCTGGGCCTAGGATCAGAGCAAGCCATCTCTAGTCACAGGGAGGGAATCAGGTGCATCTGTTATTTTCTGTACTCATATCTATGCCTATATGCTTATATGCTGTACTTATATGCTTGGCTATGCCCT
Organism: Acomys russatus; assembly: GCF_903995435.1. Classification (NCBI taxonomy): domain Eukaryota; kingdom Metazoa; phylum Chordata; class Mammalia; order Rodentia; family Muridae; genus Acomys; species Acomys russatus. Next base: position 31,292,833 of record NC_067161.1, read on the forward strand.
TCATGCTTATAGGGACACCCCCAAATTCCTTAGGAAGCCCGTCTGTTGCTCTCCCCAACCTAAAAACAACCAATGCCTCCAACTCTCCAAATACCCACACTTCTGTTCAACTTGTCCGCGAAGTCAGAGTTCCCACAACATCTTCTAATTCTTGTTTTATACTTTGCTCAACTCTGGAAACAACAGCTTAGTATGTTTCTATAACAGCACACCTATAACAGAATGGGTGATTTACAGAGAAGAGGGATGTGTTCCTCATGGCTCAGGAGGCTAGGAAGCCCAATATTAGGGGGCCAATACCTGGCAAGCCTTCTTGCTGTATCATAACATAACAGAAGGCATCGCGCTGAAAGACAGCAAAAGGGTGGAAGCAATAGAACTCCAATGTCATTGACCTTACTTTTCTAATAACTCACTCTTGAGACACAGCCTATTCCAGGAGATAATGCTCTTATTCCGTCATTTCTTAAAGGGCCCATCCCTCCTCCCCGCCCCCTGCCCCTGCACCATCAGAGTAACAATTAAATTTCAATATGAGTTTTGGCTTTGTTTTTTCGAGACAGAGTTTCTCTGTTACACAGAGCCCTGGCTGTCCTAGACTTTCTTTGTAGACCAGGCTGGCCTTGAACTCAAAGAGATCCTCCTGCCTCTTCTTCCCTAGTCCTGGCATTAAAGGCGTGTGCCACCACTGCCCAGCTTCCATATGAGTTTTGGAGGAGACATTCAAACCGTAGCACAGCCATTAGATTACCATAAACCAGTCAAATGGAAGAGATACGTAGGACAAGGCCTTGGAAATGTAGCGTTTCTATGCCCTGCCTGCGGATGTCCTCTGCCAGTTGTGTTGGTGTTTTTACCAACTTGTAAGCTCTTTGGACCTGCAATTTAAGGATTTTTAAATTATTTTCTTTTTTTTTGTTATTTATTGTTTTTGATATTTTTTTTTCCAATGCCATTGTTTTTGATATTTTAATGCAACATTTCTCTTCTCTTGCATCCTTCTAAACCCCTCCTATATACCCTCCCTTTCTCTCTTTCAAATTCATGGCCTCTCCTTTCATTAATTGTAATGACACGCATACATGTATATTTATATACATATGTTTCTAAATATAGCCTGCTCAGTCTGTATCTTGTTACTTAGATGGGTGTTTTTAGGACTGACCATTAGATGTCGGACAACCAGTTGGTGTGCTCTTCCCTGGGGAAGACTCTTTCTCCCCCCTCCCCCTCACACCCCCACCCACCCACGCCAGCACCTCTTAGTTGCCTGTAGTTCTTTCTGTATGGCTAAAGTCTACATGATTTAAGGATTTTTTTTTTTTTTAAAGGCAGCTTCCTTGTACAGGCCTGAATGATTAAATCATTGGCCATTGGTGAATAACTTAGTGCCCAGCTTTGGCCATAGTGTTGAATGGGCTGCTTTGCCTAGTCACATGGCTGGTTCCTTTGAGGGTCAACTCCCAAGTAAAGCTATCTGCAAGGCTACCAGCTACTCATCTGATTAGCATACAAAAGACACTAGTGTCTGAAATCCCAAGGGTTTTAAAGAGTTGTGCCCTGAGACTGGACTGGAAACAAAGACCAGATATTTAGTTGTTTTGTTTCTGTTTTCTTCAGCTCATCATCCATTCTCGGTCCACAGTGTCATGTCAGGGTTTCTCTACTTCTGCTTCTCAGAGTGAGCAAGTCTACTGTAGCAACTGGGAATGGTGGTGCATGCCTGTGACCCCAGCACTGGAGAGGTGGAGGCAAAAAAGGGTCAGAAGTTCAAGGGTAAGGACAGAAAGACGTGAAGAACACTGAAAGAGCCTGTTGGGGTGAACGGGGAGGCCACGGAAGGACTTGGCATGCTTCCAGCTGCTGGCTGGGAGTGTGAATCTGGGGTCCTTTCTGACTGTAGGCATCTAAGACAGAGGGTTACACGGTCTCCAGAGACTCAAGGTGCAGAGCGAGAAGCATCGCACTCACAGTTTCTTACCTCCTCTTCGTTAATCAGCCCAGGCCAGATAAGCCCCTTTCTTTCTCCAGCTTCAATTTCAACTGAAGTTCTCGGTAAAACAGTTTAGCTGTTTCTCTGGTTGTTTTGCTGGGTATCAAACCTAAGGTCTTATGTATGTGAGAAGCAGTTGCTTTTGTTGTTGTTTTATTTTTGTTCCTTTGTTTGTTTGTGTGTGTGTGTGTGTGTGTGTGTGTGTGTGTGTGTGTGTGTTTTGTCCTATCAAAGTTGCCTGACCTGCCAATGGCTAGCATTCCATGAAGCACCCCATCTTAAGAAGCTCTTGAGTATGTGTCTGTCTGTCCAAACCCTGGCCATTCCTGAGACTTGACTATAACATTCTTTCCTATATATAGATTTTGAATTCGCCAAGAATGTGAGATTGTGAGGTCGAGGACCCAGCAATAGAATGAGGCACAGTCACCACCTTTGTTAAAAACCCTGGTGTGTTGCAATAAGAAACTTCCTCGTCTGGTCACTTTGAATTTTTTCGTGTTCTTTTGTGTGACACCAGGACTATTCTTTATTAACGCACAGTAAACAAATGCTCTGCCATTGAGTGTAGGCTTTGTTTTTGTTTTTGTTGTTGTTGTTGTTTTTGTTTTTGTTTTTTTAATGCTTATACCTCCCTTCTAACCCACCTACCCTAGTTAGGAGGTTAATGGGAACAGGAGAAGTCGGCATTTTTAGACTTAATTCCTTGCAGTGATTGCACTCTTTATACTCAGGATTTCAGGAGACCCGTTAAACAGCAAAAGTAGCTCAGCAAAGGTGACTGCAACTGCAGCAGCCAGATTCTGGAACAGCAGCCAGAACCCGGAACCTTAAAGTGTTCTCTGGAGCATTTCTCTCTAGGGATGTCTGGAAGTGGAGGAGTGACGAACAGCCAAACAACAGGAAGTGATGCCAAAACCAAAAACCAAAGCCTCTTAACTCTTTCCTTTTTTTTTTTTTTTTTTTTTTTTTTTGCTTTTGTTTTTGTTTTTCAAGACAGGGTCTCTCTGTGTTAGCCTTGGCTGTCCTGGCCTCACTTTGTAGACCAAGCTGACTTTGAACTCACAGTGATCCGCCTGCCTCTGCCTCCCGAGTACTGGGATTAAAGGCGTGTGCCACCACGCCCGGCTAGGAACTCTTTTCTTAAAGGAGCTTTATTGTTACTCTAGCATTCCCTCTGAAGAAGTAACTGTGAAATCATTATAAACTAGATAGGGGTTCAGGGCCTCCAGACAGGTTTGGCATCTATGACCACGAAGCTGCCAAGAGACTCAGGGGCGTTTCTGGCTTTTAACCAAGGTAGAAACTGGTCACTTTTCTTTAGGGGCTTTTTACTCCAAACTGCCTAACCATTTTCTACTCTGTTTTCAACAGCCCCATTCTGAACCCTAACTACCATTATGGAATTGGGGTGATGGCAGATCTGGCTTCTTCCTGCTGAATGGGGGCACCAGAGTGCGGCAGTTGGGGGTGCCACTCCAGGCGGCATGTCTGAAAGGCCCCAAGAGTGTATCCATAGTTCCATTTGTATAATAGCCAGATGTAGGAAGGAAAGGAAGTCCTTGACTACTGCCTGGACAGAGAGGTGAAGAAGTAAAGGCAATAAGTAACTAGCATTGCAAGTCCTAGTGAAGGACCAGGAGATGCCAGAACAGAAGCCATTTTAAAAAATGAAAGTTCATTAGAATTTCCTGATGAACTCACAAGAGCCTCTGTCCACTGGGCTCCTCCTGGCAATTCTACTTCTCTTATCTTCTTGTTCCCACCCTCTCTCCCTCTTATACCCTCTTCCCCTCCCCTAGACCTCTGATAGGTGGGGTCCTCCTCCCACACCGGCTGACCACAGCCCATCAGGTCTCTACTGTAGATTGCATCCCATTCCTTTCTGTTCCCACAGGGCCTCTCCTCCAAGGAGTAGTGATCAAATCTCGGGCACCGGAGTTCATGTCAGAGGCCATCCCCTGCTTCCCCCTCCCCCAACACACACACTGGAGAATGAGTTGTCTGTCGGCTACATCTGAACAGGGGATCTAGGTTCTCTGCTTGCAACGTCCTAGGTTGGTGCATCAGTGTGTGCAGGCTGCCCTGGGTCCAGCTCTGCCAGCCTTGATAGTCTCCCTGTGGAGCTCCTGCCAACCCCCTCTCTACCTCTAGTCTTTTTATCCCTCTACTCTTCTATAATTTGCAACACTTCACCCAGAATCTGGTTGTAACACTTCACCCAGAACCCACCTGCAAGCCCCAGTGTCTGTCCCCATACCCCACTAGGTGGAATCTCTCAAAGGACATCTTTATATCGGGCAGATCTCGCCTTATTTTGGTTTTTTGGGGGTGTTGTTGTTGTTATTGTTGTTGTTTGAGACAGGGTTTTTCCTGTGTAGCCTTGGCTGTCCTGAACTAACTTTGTAGACCAGGCTGGCCTCAAACTCACAGGGATCCACCTGCCTCTGCCTCCCAAGTGCTGGGATTAAAGGCGTGCGCCACCACCGCCCAGCCAAAGTTTCTTTATCCATTCTTCCATTGAGGGACATCTAGATTATTTCCAGATTCTGGCTATTATGAATAAAGATACTATGAACATAGTTGAGCAAATATCCTTGTATGGTGGAGCATCTTTGGTTATAGCTGGGTCTTAAGGTAGCACTATTCCCAATTTTCTGAGAAAGCACCAGACTGGCTTTTCTTTTCATGGGACTCACCCAAGGCAAAGGCTGAGGTGCCTATTTAACACATCAAAGTGGGCACTGGCTGCCGTGTTGTCCTTGCATCACTCAGTCCCTACCCTTACTGGGCCCTCCAAGCTGACATACTCCAACTCCTCCCCTGAACTCTCCAGCTCAGGAGGCTACGCTGCTCTTCTCTATATAATCCAACCACTTTGTACCTTTGGGCCGCCTAGCCTAGCCGATGCACCTGGCTCCTCTCTCTTCCCTCTCTCCTCATCCCACATGGCACACCTCAGTCTGGTCAGGACCACGCTGGACTCTCCGGGATGTCCCTGCCTCTGCCTATGCTCTCCTACATATCTACAATAAACTCCTCCGCCATACGTAGGAGACCTCGTGTTTCCTTTCTTTCCCTTTTTCTTTTTAGTTTTTCATACATCAGGATGTTCCCAGCTGTTGAACTGTGTGGAATCAGTGTGTGGTCCCTCCCAGATGGCTTCCAAAGAAGGAGAGAAAGAAAGAAAGAAAGAAAGAAAGAAAGAAAGAAAGAAAGAAAAGAAAGAGAAAAACTTTAGCCATCATTTGATTTTTAGTTTAAAACCGTAAGAGGCCTGTTTGTCTTGGCTTCAAGTAGGCACTGAGGTATTGAAGGAAACCAAGGTCATGATGTCTTATATCTGGGCAGCATTTTCCTTATCAAGAAGAAAATCGCAGGCAAAATGGCTTTCTAAATAATATCTTTTAAGATTACTGTCTGGATGTGTGATCCTCTTTGGACTGTTAAAGCAACATATGGATCATTTTTATTTTTGGTTATACTTTCCTGTTGGATGTTTAATACCATGTAGGTGGCCAAAAAGTGACTATTTCCTTTCTCTTTCTTTGTTTTTCTGAGGGTCTGGTCCTCAGGGTCACTTGAGCTTGGGGGTGGGAGGGTGGGGGAAACCTCTGTCTCCCTTAACCTTCCTTTTGCCAGCAGTTCCATCTGTGTGAGCGTGAGTCCAACACCTTGTTTAACCCTGACTTTGCCTGGAAGCATTAAGGAATTTTTTCCCCTGTGTTGCCCTTCCTCTTAGTAAGAGGGTCAACTACCAGTAGACTAGACACAGGCTCCAGTCTACCCCATGAGTTCTCTGTGGCATCCCTGAATGAGATGGCAGGTGGCCCACCAGAGCTACAGAACATTTTAATAGATGCCCCATGAAACTCTGGTTGACCTTTTACGCTTCCTCATTTAATTGCTCATCTCTCTGCCTTGGGTTTTGTTTTGTTTCTGAGATAAGACCCCATTTGGGGAAGGCTGGCCTCAAACTATAGCTGAGGATGATTTCACTTCTGATCCCGAGATCACAGTGGTATTATGGGATGCTGGGACCAAACCCAGGGGATTCATGCTGACAGGGGCTCTACCAACTGAGCTACAATCTCATCCCATTGCCAGGCTTCCTTAAAATATTTCTTTCAGAACTATCTGAACCTGTGTGTCCTGCACTGCAATTCCTAAGAGCTCAGATATGGTTCTTTTTACTCCCACAGTTTGAATCTGTGAGATGAACCCAGCTGAGAATATGCCAGAAGAGATCAAGGCTGACACAGAGACAGAGCCCAACTTTTGACTTCCTGGACATAGTATGTTCCTGGGGAAATTGAGGTTCCTTTTGGGAGTTCTTAGCCCAAGTCGGGCTTGGGAGGGGTGGGGGGAAGGAGGCCAGAGGGAATTCAGAAATGGACTCAGAATAAAATTCAGAGACAATTTTATTAATGTTTAAGAAAAACAACAAAAATAATACAGTTAAAATAACTTTTTTGTAACAAATTTTACAGATTTTTTTTTAACTACACCCAATGAACTTACAAATACAGAAAATTTACACAATGGTCTTATCAATCTTGAGATTAATTATACTTCAGCAAAAGTTTTAGAGCTATGAGAGAGGGGAATATACTTAGAGAGTTAAATAAAACCAAGAAAAGGAGTGTGAGACAAGCTGCAGTTATCAACTTGGGGACTAGTTCACTTTTTAAGCTGTTTTGAAGAACATGATTTTTTTTCTGGACTGTTCTCTTTTTGCTCTCCTTCTCCTTGTCACAGAGTCAGGTAGCCTGCCTGACTCAGGACACAGACTACAGAGGAACCTTTAAAACAACCATGCTTGGTTCTGGAGTCACACGGCCATAACCAAAGCCCAGGACCAGCTTTTTAGTACAGCAGGGCAGCATGAAACAAGCTTTCCGTATCACTCAGGCTCAGGAGACATCTGAAGCTCTGAAAGACTGAATTTAATGCTTCGGGGAAAGAGGAGAGCAAGCAAAGAGCAAACAAGGCTTAGAGATATAAGATTTTCAGCCAGGCGTGGCAGTGCATACCTCTAATGCCAGCATTTGGGAGGCAGAGGCAGGGGGATCCCTGTGAGTTGGAGGCCAGCCTGGTCTACAAAGTGAGTCCAGAACACTGGCAGGGCTGTTACACAGAGAAACCCTCTCTCGAAAAACCAAAAGAAAAGGGAAAAGATATAAGATTTTCAAGAGTGAATAATAGTAAAGATTAGAGGTAAGGAGTTGGATTTGTTGTTGTTGTTGTTATTTTGTTTTGTTTTTTGAACATTTGCATATGCAGTGGGGGTTGTCACAATCTGTGAGAATTTGGAGTTCAGGTGTGCCATTTTCTAGTCATTAAGCCAGACTCCTTCTGTTTACTACATTGTCACCACTATGGCCATTGTGGGTGGAAGGTGGGGCTTTGGATCTGATAGTCATGGAGTACAAACAGAAAACTTTTGACAGAGGCAGGCCTACTTCTGTGAGTTCGAGGCCAGCCTGGGGTCTACAAAGTGAGTCCAGGACAGCTAGGACTACACACACATACACACACACACACACACACACACACACACACACACACACACCCTGTCTCGAACCACCTGCCTCCCCAGAAAGAGGAGAAAAAAAAGGAAAAAACACTCCAAGAATAGAAGTGGGCTAGTGTGTTGAGGAAAGAGCCCAAGCCTCTAGCCTCAGGGTATATGGCCTTTTGTATCACCCTCCCTTTGTTTCGTATTTTCCAGGCTGGTTTATGAGCACGCCTTGTTCATTACATGATGCCAGGGCAAGGAAGGGCTTCCAGTCTTCCTCTGCGAACTGGATTGTTTTACATTGTTTAACCTTGATGTCTTTTTATTCCCCAGTCTATATTCTCCTGTCATAGCTGTGCCTGAGGTGAGACTAAGCCCCAGACTTTGCATAAATACCCCAATCAGTTCTCCTCCTGACTGAACTGGAGTTCCAGCAACAGTAGGCCTCAATGATGGCTGCAGGCTACAGTCCTGCTCTGAGGCTCTCTGGGATGCCCTTCTCACTCGTAGCCAAGACCTCAGCTCCTCCTTAGCTGAGTCAAAATGGGCTCATTCCTCTAGGGAAGCTTAATCTGGGTGTCTGAAGCAGCACTGGAAATCTCTGGATGACTGAAACGAGATCCAGGCTTTGCCTTCACCTCGGCTTTTAATTCATTCCCTTTTAATCCACTTTATTTCAGTCAAGACTGCATTTGTTTGCAATTAGCAGGAAATCCTCCACAGAGTGATTTACATAGAGAAGTGCAAAACAGAAAGGGGGGAGGGGCTGGCTCAGCATCTATTCTAAGAGGAGTATTCTCTGCTCATGCGCTGCCGGCTGGCTCCCTTGCTTCTGCACCTGCCTGAGCGCACAGCTTCTGTCTTAGCAAGACTTTCATCACTGTGACAAAAACACCCAAAAAGCAGCTTCAGGGAGGGAAGATTTAGTTTGCCTCATGGTTTCAGAGGTGTCAGTCCACGGGGAGTAGGGGGTGAGAAGCGTGTGCTAGAGAAGACAGGAAATGGAGAGTTGGGGGGGGGGATCAGGGAAGGGATGTGAGAGAGAAGGCCTGCCCTGCAGCCTTTCTTTCTTCTGTCCTCCTTACTTCACCCAGGCCCATACCTGCGGGTCGATACTGCATGCATTCAGAGCAAATTTTCCCCTTAGCTACGTCTCTGTGCAGACACCTTGACAGATACACCAAGGGGAAGCTTTGCTCCGCTCCTAGCTGCTTCTCAAGTCAATAGCTTGTTGGTCACAATGGCCAGGATGCCTATGGTTGGGAGAAAGGAGGAGATGAGGCAACACAGAGCTCCCCTCCCAACTCTACACGAGGCAGAGCTTTGTAGAGACCAAAATGTGCCACGGGGGTGGGGTGGGGTGGGAACCCTGATTGTTTGCTGACTTACCCTAAGTCTCAAGGCCACTGCTTCACACAAATGTGTGGGGGTGCATGGGGAGATGGATGCTTGCTCATCCAGTAAAAAAGAGTGGAATTTTTTACATCCTATAACTTAATAAAGTAGAATCAGTATGGGAGAAGACACTACGATGAGCACTGGCTGACCCTCTAATAGTTTCTAACACCTTGGTCCCCAGACAGTCAGACAAGTGATCTCTTTCGCCCACCATTCGACTTTACCGTTCACAAAGTTTTTTTTTTTTTTTTTTTTTTTTTGAAGGATTTCCCCCTAAGTCTAAGCAGATCTGGATACCTCATCCCACCCATCCTTGTTAGGAGCTTCTTATCCACCAATCACAACTCCTGCAGATGCTGTGGCCCATCCCCTCTGCCTTTAGTAAAGACATTGAACACCAAACTGATAGAGTTTTTCACCGGGGTTTTCTTCACAAACACTTCCAGCATTCATATTCCATGTACAGAAATGATGGTAGATTTTCCTGCAACAGAAGTATAGACAGTCAAACCAAATGTATGGTTCTTTTTTCCCTCAAAGAGATGTAGGTAGGATTAACCAAGATACACAGGACATTAGAGAGGCCTCAGTACTGTGGGATAAAGTGAGCCCCCTGACCCTACTGAATGCACGTGCTGAATCCTTAGCTTCCAATGCTGGGGTATCTGAAAAATTGAGGCCCTTGGGAAGTCATTGGGAGTGGGTGGGGCTTTGGGGATGAGGCTCTTAAGATAGAATCAGGAGTTGGTGAGAAGAGAAAGGGGTCTGAGGAGATGGGTCAGTTGGTGAAGTGCTTGTTCTGCATGCCGGACGACCTGAGTTCAGTCCCTGAGACCCACATAAAGGTGGAAAGAGAGAATCAATTCCATAAAGTTGTCTTCTGACCTTCACAAACATTCCATAGCCCTTGCATGCCTGCACACGCATCACATACACACATAATAGCAATAGCATCTTTTTTAATTAAGAAATAAGATGATGTACTCATTCTTGTCAAGTAAAGAACCAGTGAGAAGATGGCCGTCTACAACTCAGGAAGAAAGCCCTCAACAGGACCCAACGTTAGTCAGCAACTTGATCTTGGGCTCTCAGAACTACTGAGAAATAAACATTTGTCATTTACCACCTGGTTAAGTGGCTCAGTGGGTAAAGCACTTACTATGCAAGCTTGAAGACCTGAGTTCAAATCCCCAGAGCCCATGTAAAACTGAGCATTGTAACTCAACCCATGTAAAGCCGAGCATTGTAGTACATATGTGATCCAGTGCACCTACTGTGTGATGAGGGACAGGAGAACCCATGGATGCTTGTAGGCTGGCTAGCCTGGACTACACGGCAGAAAACAAAAGAAATAAGAGACTCTACCCAAACAAGTTGGAAGATGTGATGGCTAACCTTGGTTGTCAACATGGCTGCATCTGGAATCAACCAATACCCATGCTTCTGGGTACTCCTGTGATGGGTGCTCCTGACAGATTATTGAAGCAGAAAGACACACCCTAGATTTGGATGGCTCCTTCTGGTGGCAACCCATATAAAAGGACACGGAAAAAGGAGATTGTATTTTGCCTACTTGCTCTTACTCTCACCTATCCTGTTGCAGAGGCATCCTTCCATTGATATCAGAATCTTCTTCTTTGGGATTCCAGAATAGACTGAAGTCCAGCAATTGTCCAGGCCTCCAGCACCAGGTTGGACTGAACAACTATTGGTTCTTGGCCCCTCTGCAGTGTGAGACAGCTGTTACTGAATGGCACACACCACAGCCCATGAGCTAATCTAGTAACATGCTCTCTCTCTCTCTCTCTCTCTCTCTCTCTCTCTCTCTCTCTCTCTCTCTCTCCCTCCCTCCCTCCCTCTCTCTCTCTCTCTCTCTCTCTCTCTCTCTCTCTCTCTCTCTCTCTCTCCCTCCCTCCCTCTCTCTCTCTCTCTCTTTCTCACTCTCCATACACACACACACTTCTTCTTCTTCTTCTTCTTCTTCTTCTTCTTCTTCTTCTTCTTCTTCTTCTTCTTCTTCTTCTTCTTCTTCTTCTTCTTCTTCTTTAGAGAGCCCTACTGGGCATGGAAAGATGACTCAGCAATTGAAAGTTCTGCCTGCTCTTCCAGCAGACACAGGTTCAATCCCAAGTACCTACATGGCAGTTCACAACCATCTGTAACTCCAGTTCCCGGGGATTCAACACTATTTTCTGTCCTACTTAGGCATCAGGCATGCACACTAATATACATAGAAATATATTTTGAGAACTCTGTCTAACATGGATTGCAAGGATCAACACCCGAGGCTTTCCTCTGACCCTCACAACCGAGGCATGCACACACCCAGACTGATGCACACGCACAAAGGTAAAACACTAGTCATTTAGACCATCCAATTTAGAGATGCTTATCAGAGTGGCCTAGCAGACTATAATATAGGTCTGTTAGGGAGGATTTTACCATAGGTCACTTGGAGCCACCACTTGACTCTGCCAGCCTCAGACCTCAACAGTATCCATATATTCACCCTACCTTTGATTCTCCCTTTTGAAATCTGATTACTCTCATAAGTTCCTCGGTGCTTTCTTGATAAGTCATCAGAAGGTCACCTTTTATCACCGCAAAACAGAACATATTCTGAAAAAAAAAAAAAGAAAGAAAGAAAACAAAGCAACTAAAAAGTCACCCACAACTCTCCCAAATAAGCCCAGCTATTTATTTTCGTTTGCTGGTTCCCTTCCAGTGCTTGCTCACACATGTGGTCTTACTCAACACAGTGACAACCAGATATTTTGCATCCCACTTTTGCACTCAACAGAACAGCAGAAGCACTCTCCGTGTTGCTCCAGCCTCATGATGTATTAATAGCCTCCAATCATCCTCAAATTTGTTGCACCATAATTTTCCTAACAGACAAATGAGCTTATCTCCAACTTTTGGTCCCTATAGCAAATGCTGTAATCAATGTGCTTGTGCACTGAGCTTATTTGTTCATTCTCATATTGGAATGTTGGTTTGGTGGCAGCTAGGACTCTGGCAGCAGCTGGGGCTCGCAGCTCACACTGTATTGTTCCTCCCAAGTCTCCGTCCCAAGTATCAGACTCTCTGTTGGCCCTAAGTGACCTGAAAAGGATGCAGTCTCCTTCCTGCATGTCTTAGTATGGTTTCTGATGCTATAGCTGAATACTACATACTAGGAAGTTTATAAAGAGTAGTTTGGGGGACTGGAGAGACGGCCCAGCGGTTAAGAGCACTAACTGTCCTTCCAAAGGACAGTGGTTCAATTCCTAGCACCCACATGGTAGCTCACAACTGTCTGTAACTCCAGTTCCAGGGGATCTGACACCCTCACACAGACATACATGCAGGCAGAACACCAATGTACATAAAATAAAATAAATTATTTTTAAAAAGGAATAGTTGGTAGCCGTGTATGGTGGCATAAATCTGTAATCCCAGCATGTGAGAGACAGATGAAGGAGGAACAGGTGTTCAGGATCAGCTTAGACTACATAAGAAAAATCAAAGGCAGCCTGAGCTACACAAGACTCTGTTTCAAAAAAAAAAGACTCTGTTTCAAAATCCTAAAATCAGAGGCCGTGGAGATGACTCACTACATGCAAGCATGAAGACCTGAGTTAGATCACGTGGATGCCAGGAAGTCCCATGCATCAGCTTAGTAGCTAGGGAGGGTCTTGCTGTTGAGACTCCACAGAGGCCCCAGACAGCACTGGATGTCACACAGAAAGCCAGAAGCCTCCTATCTTAGGTCTCTTTCTCATTAAGTACCATAATGCAACCACAGGAGCCCTTCCCAAATTACCTCCCAAACATGCCAAGTATGATCAACATATTGAGGTTAAGTTTCAACGTGAGTCTTTTGGGGTGACCCCTAAAACATGACAGATGGCATATCTGAGGAGAAAGAGACTCACACACCCATCTCTGCCTCTGGAGGAGTATACCCAGATTTCACCTGGCAAGAAGTGAGGTCAGGGAGACCTCGCCAGCATCTGCCTGCTTCAGATAAAGGCTGCCTTTATTCGTTCCATGCCTGTTGAGCCATGCTAGCTCTGCCAGCGCTTCTTCTCTGCCATCAGATGCTCCCTGGGCAAGGCTGGCTGGTGGTCAAGGTGTCTTGTGTGTCTATACTCCAAGTGTAATCACCTGGCTCAGATAGAGAAATCTGTTGATGACTTAGCTAAGAAGCAGCATGCTGATGAAGCTGCCTCCAAGATTCCAGCTGCTCTGGTCCCCAGGTCCAGGTGGGGGTGTCCTGTCCTTTCTGAGGCCAGTCCTACCACCTTCCCTTCAAGCAGATGAGCTGCTGAGTAGCTTCTCCCCAAACATTCTTTTTCTGTACATGCTGACTAAATCTGTTTCTGTTGTTTATGCTGAAAGCCCCTTGGGTACAATAAATTCCCTGGTGGAGGAGCCATCAGAATCCTAAGGATGTCCACTTCAAGTCAGCCTGAGTGCCAGTGGTCAGACAAGAGGGCTGTCTGGTCCAGCCTGGCTCCAGCCAGCTGTCACCTACTTGCTCTCTCAGCTCTTTGTGGCTCAATCATTCATCATTCCGACCAAAGGGATCTTGACAAAGGGCAAAGTGATGCCTTCCATTCTGCTAAAAGGGCAGTTACCCTGGCAGCTCATCCCAGCTCAGCATCCCAAGGGAGGGATCAGGCCTAGAACCCACTCAAATTCCTGGACAGAGCTCAGTGTCAAGCCTCTGGCTTCCTGGACTGAGCCAAAGGCACAGAAACACAGAGTTCATCTGAATCTTCAGCCTGGTGCCAACCTGGGGATGGGATGCAGGAAGGCTCTGGGACCAATCGGAAATAGGCTTGCCGTCCCCAGCCTGTGCTTCAGCCTCATCTACTGGGCACAGAAATTACATCTCTGAGCTTCGATGTCCTCATCCAAGTATCCTCTGGAGAATTAAATTCTGCTCTGTTACACACACCAGGCTCCGAATCGGACCTCAAACTTCCTATGCCCACCATGGCCTCTAGGTCTTTTGCTTCTACCTCTCAAGTGCTAGGATTACAGGTCTTATACTACCATGCCTAGTTTAAGAGGGTGATCAAGCTGGGTGCTTCCTGCATGCTGGGTGAGCACTCTACCAACTGAGTTACACCCCAGCCCATCTGTTTATAGAAGTTCCTACATCTCACCTGACCCCAAGGCCACAGTGTTCACTATGGCCTGTAAGCCCTGGACTTGTGGGTATGGTCAGTGGGACAGGCAGGCCCTCCGTCTATGGTGGGGGTACATAGACTCTAGCAGGAAAGGGAGGGAGGCCAGCTTCCTTCCTCTAGGCCATCCACTTAGGGGTAAGAAGAGTCCGGGCCATTTCCATATTTTTTTAGGTTCCTGGTATATGAGAAATGAGGAAGGTTACAGGAATTATGATGTCATTTCAGTGTTTAGACAGAAAAAGAATACAAGGCACTTGCTTGTTGACAAAGTAATCACAGAACTCAGTATGTTTCCTGGTAAAATTTAAGTAGTGTAGTCCTTAGCAGGAGACAAGCTTAGATTCTCCGGAAAGCCTCTAGGTGTGTGTGTGTGTGTGTGTGTGTGTGTGTGTGTGTGTGTGTGTATGCACGTGCTTGCATGTGGAAGTACATGCCTGCATGTGTATGAGTGCATACTCATGTGTGGTGGGAACTCATGTGCACATGTGCATGTGGCAGCCAAAGGTCAACATCAAGTTTTATTCTTCAGGAGCCACCCATCTTATTTTAGGAGACAGGATCTCCTGCTGGCCTGCAATGTGAGCTAAATAAACCCCTTCCCTTTATAAAGGATCCTTTCTAGAGTATTTCTATAATGATGGAAAATGGACTAAGCTATCATCAAATAATTCAGGAGAGGGAGGGGGGAGATGGGGGGAGCACTGTAAAGCTAGAGCATTTATGATCAAATAGTAATGACCATGGCTAAATTCAAATAGTGAGCATACAGGTGCCATTTTAAAAGCTTTTTCACCTATTGGCCATATTTTGTTAAGCAACATTAAATTCTGGAGGGAATCACTGTTGTGTGAACTTGCTTTGGAAAGGCATAAACAAAAATGTCCTCACTACACTGAGCACCAGCAAACCAAAGAAGCAAGTCCACACAAGTTTAGCTTTGTAAAGCAATGAGTTTATAGAACTTGCTTTCAGGAACTCCAGTGAGGGGTTACTTACAGGAGTGTGGGTGACTCCCCCAAAATATCTGTGTCACTAAAGTCTCATCAGAGCACGGATACGGAGCTAAAGTATTCCTTAAGTTAACTCCCCCACACTCTATGATCTCCAGCATTTCCCAAGACCATGTCTAGCTGTGGCAGAATTACATACACCAGGTTCCATGTGGTCATGTCTTAAGTTTTACGGGCCACACAGGATTGAGTTAAATATCACCAGGAAAATTTTCACCAAAATTATGCTTTGCTTAAATATGCCTAAAATACATTACTTGGGGTCAGCCTCCCAAAAAGTTTGAACCAACACGAGCTACTTAGTTGTATTGAACTGAACTACCTTCTTGCCTCGAGCGGATTGTTACCCTGTTGGCTGGGATGGTCACAGAGATCCCCACATTACTTCTATGAGGGAGTCAAGAGGTATGAGCATGGTCTCTTGTGGTGATCACAAAGGCTCAGATTAAGATGGTAATGGCTCTTATATGTGGAGGGCAGCATTCCACAACAATCGATGACACAGGTATGTTATGGATTTTCTTTTCTTTTTTTTTTTTTTTGGTTTTTCAAGACAGGGTTTCTCTGTGTAGCCTTGGCTGTCCTAGACTCGCTTTGTAGACCAGGCTGGCCTCGAACTCACAGTGATCCGCCTGCCTCTGCCTCCCGAGTGCTGGGATTAAAGGCGTGCGCCACCACTGCCCGGCTATGTTGTGGATTTTCTAAGTTTTGTGCCCTGATAGCAGGGCGGCTCCTGGTATCCAAGTGTGTAGGATGCTGGTCTACCTGAGCATCCCTGCACTCAGGTTGGCTTGTTCCAGTGATGTTGCTGGGAAGGCAGGAGTTTCAGACTCACCTGACCACAAGCTAGATCTTTCCAAAGTCCTGGTCTTTCCAGACACAAGTCATGAGGGAAAGTGATGGCTGGTGGTGACAGGTTGCAGGCACCCATCATCAGATTCGCAGCTGTTAAAACTAGAGGAGTGAGGAACCTTATCTATACTTCATAGACAGATGCTGACCTTGAGGCAATGGGACAAGCAGATTTCATACAGTTGACCTGTGGCCAAACACATATGTGAAACTCTGGCACTTATGTAAATCACCCTGAAAAATAAGGAAGAAATAGAGGGAGAGGGAAAAAAGGAGCGTGCGGAATCCTGAGGACATCCTGGTTCCTAGGAACTGTTAATTTCCATGGTGTAAATGTTACCCCAATATCATGGTCAATTTCAGCGTGCCAATGATTTAACAATTGGCTCTCTGAATTCCTGCATATTTAAGAATAGGCTCTACTACATTATTGATGTGAACCCAGTCCTGCCTGGGTGTCTCTCTCCCACTCTCTTCTATTGGTATGTCCTATATTTTGACTTTTTAAAAAATCAATTTCAGAATTATACTCAAATAATTTCCTTCAAGAATCTTTCCTCCCTCCCTCCCATTTTTTTTCCCTTTGTGGTTGGGGATAGACCCTAAGGTCTTGTCACTGTTAGCCAAGTGCTCTGCCACTGAGCTGCATTTAAGACAGGTGATGTGGCTTTCACTGAAGGCCAAATCACTCACTGAAATGGAGAGGATAATATTGAAATGAGCATTTTTAAAACCAGACATGGTGGCACACACCTGTACTTCCAGCATTTGGGAAGTAAAAGCCGGGGAGGTCAGAAGTTCAAGGTCATCTTCAGCTACCTAGTGAGTTCCAGGCCAGCTTGGCCTAGAGGAGAGGATCTTAAAAGAAAGAAAAAAAAAAAGAAAACTTTGTTTGAAACAAAGTCTCACTCTCTATCCCTTACTGCCTGAAACTCTGGGTATAGCCTTGAACCTTGAGCTACTCCTTCCTCAGCCTCCTGAGCCAGCTGAGAATATAGCTGGAAGCCACCACACCTAGCTACAATGAATGAGAACGGCCCCCATAGGTTCAATATATTTCAATACTTAGTCACTAGTTGTTTGGGAAGGATCAAGAAGCATGGCCTTGTGGGAGGAGGTGTGTCATCAGGGGGTGGGCTTTCAGGTTTCAAAGGCCCACACCACAGTTACTTTTCTCTGCCTCCTACTTTCAGGTAAGGTTGTACACTCTCAGCCAGTGCACCAGAGTCACGCCTGCCTGCCTGTTGCCAGGCTCCCTGCTATGATGGCCATGGGTTCCAACTCTCTGGAACTGTGATCACCCAGAAAGGTTTCCATCTATAAGTTACTTTGGCCATGGTGTTTCGTCACAGGAATAGAAAAGTAAGACACTGTGTATTGGATCTGATGACCCGAAGACTGGACTCTGGGACCCTAGATCCTGTCCCTGTAAAGCCATCGTATGCAGAGTACACAGCTGTTCACATAATTCACAAGGAGGAGAGAGAGAAGCTGAGGTGAATATGCCAGCATTAGAAGCAATTCCTACATAGTTCTGGGTTAGGGCTATAGGCCATCTATAGGATGCTGAGGATTGGAGAACCCACAGGACACATCTCCAGCAAGCCTGCTCCATAGCATTGGACCAGTTTCTGTAATAGTTTATCTGTGGTCATATTTTGGGAATGAAAATGATCAGTAACAACAGCAGAAGAATCTTATACAGAGACAGAAAAAAAGAGATTCAAGTCGGGGTCAAGAAAGGACAGCTAAGAATACAGTGGTACTTCTTCCAAAGCTAAGTACACCCCTACCTGGGGACTCTAAAGCACACATTCTCAGAGATGCAAGTAAGCAACACCTAAACCTGCCGACACAGTGCATTTTCTGTTGCTATAACACATTACCTGAGATCGGGTGATTGATAACGGGTAGATGTGTATTTGGTTTATGGTTCTGGAGGCTGAGAAGTCCAGGATCATGGCACCAACATTTGTGAAAGTCCTTCTTGTTATATCCTGTCCTAGCAGAAGGCATCGCAGGGTGGGGCAGAGCCGTCAAACCGGAGAGCACTTGCTTTTATAACTCACTCATATTCCTCAGTAACACACTGGTCCATTGCTCCACAAATCCCTAAATGGGTCAGCCTCTTCACCAGCCAGCACCGTCCTGACCCAATCACTTCCAAACACCATTACCACGTGACTTTAGGGATTAAGCTGCCAACACATAATGTTTGGGAATAAATATTCAAGCCATAGCAATGTGCTGAAGATAAAGCTTAGTGGCAGAGCAATTGTCCTGCATGTGGAAGGCCACGGGCTCAAAGTCCAGTAGGAAGAGGACAGGAGGACAACAAGGAGGGGGAGGTGGCAGCATAGAGACATACAGGTCTCCTAACACCTTTGTTTTTCATAGCCCCAAGAGAAAAATCAGTAACAGTGCTCATCAGTAGGAAAATGGGTAAATCAATAGTGGAATACTACACAGGAAATAAAAAAGAATATGGCTAAATTAAAATGACAGAAAGTGAATTTCAGACATAGCATTAAGAAAGGAAACCAGACACCGCAAAGTATGTGTTGTGTGGTTCCATCTACGTAAATTAAATTAATTTATGGCCACAAGAATCAAAATAGCAGGGTGTTTGTCACCGAGAAAGCCAGGGAGATTTTCAGGGCTTTTAATGGTGTTCTCTGTCTTGTTCCAATTATTATAAAGAAGTGTTGGGTGTACACACAAGATTTCTACACTATAGATGTTACGTTCCTTTTTAAAAGGAACCATGTGTGTGTGCATGTTCACCGTCTGCATGGATGTGTTCATGACACAGTACATGTGTGCAGGTCAGAGAACAACCTTGGGCACCTTTCCTTGCCTTCTACCTTGTTTGAGACAATGTCTCCTCTGGTCCTTTTCCTGTCTCCATCTCCCATCTCTCCATAGGAACTCTGGGCTTGCAGACACGTGCTACCATATCTGGCTTTATGTGAGTTTTGGGGTTCTCATGCTTTCACGGTAATCACTTTACCCTAGAGCCACCTTACCATCCCCAGATGTTACACTTCAACATAAATATTAATAAGTATAAATCTAAAAAGACGGAAGACATCCCTAACCCGGTATTAATTAATAAATTGAAAAGTACATAATACCAGACAATAAACATTTTGCAAGAACACAAAGAGACACATTGAGTACATTACAATGGTTATCTGTGGGGCAGAAAAATCAGACTGTAAATTGTGGGGAAAATGCCGTATAGTTCCATTTTTATTTATTTTTGAGGCATGGTTTCTCTGTGTAGCCTTGGCTGTCCTAGACTCACTTTTGTAGATCAGGCTGGCCTCGAACTCATAGCAATCCGCCTGCCTCTCAAATACTGGAATTAAAGGCGTGTGCCACCACGCATAGTTACATTTGTATGAGAGACTAGAGTAGTTGAATCCAGAGAGATGGTGGAAGGGTGGTTGCCAGAGGCTGAAAGCATGAAGGCTTTGGAGTTGTTTGGTGGGTGCAGCTTCAGTTTTGCGAGATGACAAGCGTTCTAAAGACGAATACTGGTGACGGTTACACAAGAGTGTGCATTTAATGCCAATAGCTGTACACGGTTAAAGGGTTAAGGCTGCTGGGTGTGTCCTACTATTTTAAAACAAGGCAACTTTGTATCACTACTACAGTGAGGTCAAAGACAAGTGACACCCTCCAGAACAAAGTGGCTTTACCATCCATCACCCTAGATGCTGGTGTCTGCATCAAGACCTTCTCTTAAGGAGGAGGTCATAACCAAATGTGGTAGCACACACATCAGCATTTCAGCAGGTAGAGGCAGGAGGACTGCTGTGAATTTGAGGTCAGCCAGGTTTCAGGCCAGCAGGGTTACACAGCAAGACTCTGCCTCAAACAAACAAAATCAAGCTGCTGGTGGTGGTGGAGGTCTCAGTGACTGTCAGGGTAAACGTAAACGCTCTCAGGAGGACTGGAAAGATGGCTCAGCACAGTGCTTAAAAGTTCATACTGCTCTTCCAGAGGACCCAGGTTTGGTTCCCAGCACTCACATGGCAGCTCACAGCCCTCTGTAACTCCAACTCCAGGGGATCCACTCCCTGCTTCTGGCCACTGTGGGCGCCAGCATGTGTATGCGGTGTGCACATAAATTCAGACAGGCACGCAAACATACACTTGAATTAAAAAAAATTAATTAAAAGCACTCTCAAATCAATTTTCTCCTTAATAAACTCTGAAAGAGGTCAATAGGGGGGCCTCCTCCTCCTCCTCCTGGCCTGGCTTAATCGGATAGTGTCTGTGGACTTGTGCAGTATTTATATTTCTCACTGGGGCATGAACACCCCACACACTAAAGAGCCCTGTAAGGGCAAAAACTAGAGGCTACGAGCATTTTTAGCCAAGAGGACAGGACATGACAAATGGGAGGGGCAGGGGAGATTCTAACTAGACCAAGCCCCATGTAGGCTCTAAGAATGCCTTTGACTTTCGGACATGCAACCCCAGGGTCTCAGACCTGAGAATAGGGGCTGTAGTCCACTCAGTCCTGGGAAGAGAGGCCCAAGGACAGGAGAAACAGAGCATGGCTCTTGTTAAATGTTGCAAGTACTCTACCTTTTCTTTTCTTTCTTTCTCTCCCCCCCCCCCCCAGACAGTGTTTCTCTAAGTAGTCTTGGCTGTCCTGGGAACTCTTATTTGTAGACCAGGCTGGCCTCCAACTCATACAAGTTTGCCTGCCTCTTCCTCCTTGAGTGCTGGGATTACAAGCATGTGCCACCTCGCCTGGCAGTACCATGTATTTTACAGAAAGGAAATGAGGCTCTGTGGATTTGGCTATCCTGGGGGAGGGCGGTATATAGGAAGCATATGACCATACCAACCTTATGAAGTTTACATCTGTCTCTAACAGATCTTGCTAACCACTCAGATGCCTTATTGTGTCGAGGACTACTGGGCCCCAAATACAAAAACACCCTCCGGACCGACATCAATTATTAAACAACATGCAACTGACCCAGTGGGGAATGTCAGCTCTCAAAGACATTTTATTTAAAACTGTTAACGTTTAGCTTGGTTTCCTTTATTGCTGTATCTCTAACATCTCTACAGGTTCTTGGAAAGCTTCATGGATCCAGGTCGTAGCAGGCTATGAAGCCCGGGTCAGTTCACCCAGCCCGCTGCCAGCCAGCAGGTGACTGGACTGCCCCTGGCCCTCCTGCAGGAGGAGGCTCTGCCGCGCATGCGCAGTGGACGGTTTTTTTTTTTTTTTTTTTTTTTGCGCGTTGCCGATCGGCTGGAGGGACGGGCGGCGGCGGGCACGAGCCTGAGGCGGCATTGCTGACCCTCTTGGGACAGTTGGTACCACTTCTTCCCACCCTTCTCGAGTCTCAGGCTTCCTGTCCGCAGGCCTGGTCCCTCTGCGTCGAGCTTCCCTAAGGAGAAAGCACGCGGCCTGACGCGCCGCTCTCCCTTGAGAGACCCACGGGCGCGTACTCGCGCGCGGGCCGCGGACGTGAGGGCGGCGAGCGGCGGGGCCGCGGCGCCCAGGAGGGCCGTGCTCGTGCCCGGCTCGTCGCGAGGCGCGCGCGCGCTCCCGCCGCAGCCCGGGCCGCGCCCGCCCCGCCTCTCAGCGCCGGCCCTCGGAGCCCGGTCCGCGAGCGGCGGCGGCGGCGGCGGCGGCGGCGGCGGCGGCGGCGGCGGCGGCGGCGGCGGCGGCGGCGGCGGCGGCGGCGGCGGCGGCGGCGGCGGCGGCGGCGGCGGCGGCGGCGGCGGCGGCGGCGGCCGGAGGGACGATGAGCGGTGCGGCGCGGGCGGGCCCGGCCCGGCTCGCGGCGCTGGCCCTGCTGACCTGCAGCCTGTGGCCGACGCGAGCGGACAACGCGAGCCAGGAATACTACACGGCGCTCATCAACGTGACGGTGCAGGAGCCCGGCCGCGGCACCCCGCTCACGTTCCGCATCGACCGCGGGCGCTACGGGCTCGACTCACCCAAGGCCGAGGTCCGCGGCCAGGTGCTGGCACCGCTGCCCATCCACGGAGGTGAGGCCGGAGCCCGAGGCCGAGCCTGAGGCCGGGCGGGGGACGCGGGGGCGGCGTAGCTGGGTGTCTGCGCGCCGTTCCGCCGCTTGCCCGGGGAGATCGAGGTCCCCGCGCTGTGGAGCCTGGCCTGCTCCCTGCTGGGGAAAGAGGCTCTGAAACCCTGCTGCATTTCCCTCCCAAAATTAAAAGAGAGAAAGACTTTGAGCATTCCCCTCAATTTCGTTTAGGTAGCTTGTTTATTGGAGGGCATTGGAATGCGAGTTTGCAGGAACAGTTGAGACAAAGGCGGTGGTGCAGGGGCGCAGAACTACTTCATGGTGGACGAGATGCTTAACCTGTATTTTGGAATCGGCAGATTTGTTCCTGAAATCCCACTGGTTTAACACTGCGGTGAATCTCTAGGGATAAGAGCCCCCCCCCCGCCTTCCCCGCCGCCCCCCACGTCAATACGTGCCTTTTTTCTATAGTGGCTAAGGGGAGTGGGGAGGGGGAGTCCCTGTTGCTTTTGGCTTTTTCTGGCCGCAGTAGTTTGCTGTCATGAGACGCTAGAGATTTTCACATTATAAAGAACGTGAGAGAAGCTGATGGTAGCCAAGACTTCGGTCATGGGTGCCCACCCAGAGGGAAAGAGGTAAAATGGTCAGGAATTGTCTTTGAAGCCATTTGATTTAGCCTTGTGTTCCCCCTGTGTATGCCGGCTGTGCATACTTAACGATTTGATGTACAACTTGTATCTGTTAATTACTGGTAGTGTTTTAAGGAATACATTTCTCCGTGGAGTGTGGTATTTGGGGGCTTTGGCAGGCTGGACTTTGGGAAGATGTCTCCTATCTTCCATCCCACTCTCACCCTTAGAATGTTGAGAGGATTGAAAACAACCGCAAAAACATCTGCTATTCATGTACAGATGATCTAGTCTAGGCAATCTTTAGGGTAATGGTGTTTGCTTTTATAGTCTAAATACTAAAAATATGTCTTCTGAGCCTTGCATTTGTATGATAGCACATACTAAACTGTTTCTTGGTTTTTTGTTTTCGAGGCGTACTGGCTTGGGGCATAAGGCTTTACTGTTTGTTGTCTATCTTCAGCTTAGACTGGGCTCTTAAATGTTCATTTTTAAACCAGTGACCAAATGCTGAGAGTGCATTTTTTATTCCAGTAGGTTAGGAGCAGCACTCACGGTCCCATCTTGACCATAGAAACAGTTTTGTCTTTGCTCCATTCAATAAATATTTGCTGCCTGCTCTGTGCCAGTCACTGTCGCTGGGACGTGTAATGTTGCCAAACTATGGCGGTAACAATGCTACACTATTTTCTGGTGGGGAAAAGAACGATGAGGGTCATGTGGAAGGGGAGGAAGAGGAAGAGAGAGAGGCAAGCTCCTCTGCAGCAAGAGCGCAGTACATGGTTGCGAAATCTGTGGTTTGCACTTGGGCTTGGTTTCCCCAGGCACCCCAGACCACTGCCCTCACTTGAGGTGCTCACTGACTCCCAAGTGTTTTATGTGCCCCTATCTCTTGCTTGTCTGTTACCCCAAAATTAAACCCTGTCTTGGAGAATGCTTTTAGGGGATCTAACAGAAAGGTGGTGCTGGGAATTAAGAAGCCTGTTGTCTTATCCTGTCACTGGGGTGTGAGGTTGAAGGCTCGATATCAGATCTCTGCTGCACGCACCCTGTGTGATACTGGAAAAATAATTCTGCTGGTGGCTTCATTTCTTATAAAACAAACAAACAAAAAAAAAAAAAAAACAAAACCAAAACAAGCCAACAAGCAAAAACCAAAAAACTGATTATTCACCTCTCAAGTGGAGATGATGTATCATTATCGTACCTTAAAATTTTTACTTATTTTATCGATATGTATGTGTACAGTGTATATGGTGCCCACAGAAGAGGGTATCGGATCCTTTGGAACTAGAGCTAAAGAGCCACCCTGTGGGTGCTGGCAACCAGGCCCATGTCCTCTGCAAAAGCAACAAATACTCTTAACTACTGAACAATCTCTCCAGCTCTTACCACATGAGGATTGTTCCGGGATTTCTCAAGATGTCAGTGGTGGGACCCTGAAGGTGGACCTATTAGACAAGCTTTGGACAAATGGCCTTTATTCATGTGGTCTTTCAGTCCAGCAAGAGCTGACTGAAAACCACTTTGCCAAGCACCATTAAAAGCTCTGGTAAAAGGGAGGGCTGCAGCCTGGAGTAAAGCTGTTGAAGGTATCTTTCTGAAGCTCCCAATCAGAGGGGCTCTTTCCCCAGGTAGTCTACCTGTAAGTGTTTCTACACTTGTGCGTTTATACGGACTCCAAGGTGACATTCAGGATCATATTTTTAAAAGACTGGTAGAAATCTGGGTAACATTATTTGTGTTTAAGAACACCATTTAAAGCTAGGTGGGGTAGCAGACACCTGTTATCCCAGCAGTGGTATTACGGAGGATTGGTGCTCCATAGTGCATCCCAGGACACCCGGACTATGGTGTGAGACTCTATTTCCCAAAACAAAAACAATAATACCTATTTGAAAAGACAAAAGAATTTTACAGTTTGTCTAATAGTTAACATGATGGTTAGTTCTGTATCTGTGGCTTGATTGTAAAGTTAGAAAATCTCGTTATTTTTACAGCACTCTTCTCAGGCCAGTATGATTTGCCCAGCTAGGCATGTAAGAATTACTGAATTTTACTTCTCCTCTCTTTATAAAGGACAAATTGACTATTTTTTCCTGAAAAGCTTTGCTATTTTCAAAGTACATTTTGGAAAGTGTTGCCATTCTACTTTAAAATGCTTCTTAAACAAGTATACTTTGAAACAAAAAATTTTTTTTTCATTAAGCAGAATGTATCAGTGAGTGGAGGTGCTCTTTGTTCTGGACTAACATTTACAAGTTCCCCGATAAAGTATTCATTTTTAGAAAGGGAGTTTTGAAAGAGTTGTTGTACGTTTATGAACTGATCATAGTTGATTTCTGGCTGCTTGCTGCAATGGTCAGTTCTGAATTAGGAACCCCCTAATCCCTTTGCAGAGCAGGCCTGGTTAGTGTGTGGCACAGACATTGTAAATGTGCTTTATGTGCATGCACACTGGCTTTTTGTTTGAGCCTGGAGTGGGGGTTGGGGAAGGAGAAAACCCTGTGGTGGTGATGTAATTAGTATGTATGCAGATTGCTGGCAGCCAGAGTTTGGCATTGGCCACTTTATGCCTTGTACAGAAATATCAGGATGGGATGTTAAAACGTAGGAGAACAGCTTTGCCAAGTAATAAACCTTACTAATACCTTGCTGACTGAGGAGTTGCAACATAATTTTTAAAAGGTTTATCTTGGGTTTTTGTGTTTGAAATTGTGGTCCTATTGTGACCCTGATGTTCCCTTTACAAATCTGAAGTTGGATTTAGGAATTTTCATGAGCAGTGAAGGGGACTGACATTAAAAACAGAAGGTGAAAGAGATCATATAACATTGGAGTTGATGATAGCAGAGGAAGGCTGCCAAACACAGAAATTTCAAAATAGTTACAGGAAAAGTACATATGATCTTGGGAGCAGGTAGTCTGAACATTCAGGAAAAGAACTGAGAAAAGCTGGAGGCTTTGAAAACAGTGCTAAAATAATTAAATAGCTGGGCAAGAAAAAATGTGGGGTGGGTGTGTTGTGTTTGTATTGAACTTTACAGTATAGACAATATTTTTACATGGTATGTTTTCACCTTTACATCAGGTTGATTTCTGTTAGCATATAAATGTTCCAGAAAACCTAGAACCACCCACCGTCTTTACCAGGCTCCCAAAATGCTACCTTCTTATTTCTGTTTCTGTCAGAGCAAGGTGTCTGATAAATGTTTCTTTACTTGCTGCCTCCACTTTTTCCTCCTGCTTTTCCTTATATGGTGAAAGTCTTTGATTGCTATGCTAGTGATTTTGATTTAAACATGTTTAACTGATATGTTGAGTGACATGGTCAGGATTCCTTAAGTCCTGGTGTATAGAATGATTGGCCGAAATAAAATGAAAAGTTTTAACTTTCTATTACAGACACACATGTAGTCCTTGGGTTAAACACATTGCCTTCTTTGAGATGTGTTAATGGCGATAAGGCTTAGCCACATGTCACAGCTGGTACATTCTCCTGACTTTGCCCAGGCCAGTACTGGGTTGCATCTGGGTGTAGGGCAGCTCTGTCACACTTCATAGAGGCCACACACACCTTTAGTTTATAGTGAATTCTGATTACAAGTTGTAAGAGACAACCAAACTGCAGAACTTCATTTTGAATGTTTTAAAAGAAATCCTTTACGCCAGGCGTGGCGGCACACACTTTATTCCCAGCAGGGATTAGGCAGAGGCAGGCTGATCGCTGTGAGTTCGAGGCCAGCCTGGTCTACAAAGCGAGTCCAGGAAAGCCAAGGCTACACAGAGAAACCTTGTCTTGAAAAACCAAAAAAAGAAAAAAGAAAAAGAAAAGAAAAGAAATCCTTCACTAGTAAGAACAAGTGAACGTCTTCTCAGATCCTCTTACTTGGAGCAAGATGTGACTGAAATAATGAGACAAACCCTTAAGAAACCTGCCATAATATACATGCTCATTACTGAGACATTGCTCTGGTTTTTGTAGTACTAGGGGCTAAACTCATGGCCTCACACATGCTCACTAAGCACTTTGTCACTGAGCTGTATCTTGGCCCAAGAATACTGTTCTCTTTGAATGAGTGACATTGGAAGACTGTGTGTACATATAAATGCACCTTTATAGCAACAAAATATTCAACAGAGTTAGTATTTTCTTTGTGTTTTTTATTAAACAATTTTAAAACATTCAATATACAATATATTTAAATTCTAGATAAATTGAATTTTGGCATTCAGAAATTACTTGTAGACAGTTGGGAGTAGGTAAGTTTTATTTAAAATAGAAGAGATGGGACTAGAGAGCTGGCTCAGTGGTTAAAGGGTGTACTTTCCGCAAAGACCTGAGTTTGGTTGCCAGCACACATGTTGGGCTGCTCATAACTACCTGTGGCTGCAGTTCCATGGGGTCTGACTCCCGCTGCCACCCATGGGCAACTGTTAGTTATATGCACATATCCTACATGTAGTTTATAATTATTTTAAAAATATTTTTCAAGAAGTAGGGCAGAAAGTCAGATATGTAGATATGTAGTGGAACCCCATATTCAGGTGGCTGCAGCAAAAGGATCAAAGGTTCAGAGCCAGCTTAGCTCCATAACGAAATACTTTTTGAAATATATATTTCATGTTATAAGATCATATATATGTTCATATATATGAACTTTATATATTGTGTATAATAAGTAAAAGAGAAGAATATTGTGTTGTATACTTCATCCTTTATATAATTCATGAAAAGGAGGTTTAGTGGGTCAGACATAGCAATGTCAGTGGGATGAATGGACTGTCTTCATGGCTAGTTTTTTTTTTTTTTGTTTTGTTTTTATGACTAGTTTTTTTAAAGTATAACACTCGACCCATTCACAAAATGCAGTTATTAAGTTTGTCTAGACGATCACCCTTTGTTTTATTATCCTTAAGTTTTTTTGTGCACTAGGCATTTGTTATTTTCCGTAAGTCTTAATAGTGTAGCTTTTCTTATTGTTGGAGGTAATTTTGAGTAAAACAAAGAGAACCCTTCAAATATCATCAAAAGGAATTTAAAAGCCCACCCTGTGCTTGTGCTGTGCTAGTTCTGTGTCTGCACAGAAAGGGCATGTGTATAAATTCTGACCTGAAAGAACTTTGGGTCATCTTATTGACAAGATCAGCCTTGGCTGGGTAGCACAACTCAGGCACAACATTCTGAAAGACTTTCTTCAATATGCAGGTGGGTTTTTTTCTGAAGCAGGGCTTACAAAACACTGCCCATGTGTTAGCTGGCATCAGGAGCTGCTTTCATACTGTACTTTCAGGGTTTGTGCTTGTGAAGAGCCTACAGGGCTTGTGATAAAATGTTTCCAGCCCCTGTAAGAAAATTACTTTATTTCCCCATTAGGGGCTGTATTATAACTGAGGCTTTGATTGCTAAGTTGTCCCAGTCTGAACTCTTGGAAGTAATGTGTCCTGTCTTCTTCATTTGAGGCAAGCTAGTAAGGCCGGGCCTAAGACTAGCAAGTGACTCAGATGTGTAATTGTGTTTAATCCTGCAGTGCTTGTGTTTAATCCTGCAGTGCTGGCAAAGCTGACAGCAGGGTCTTAGGAGAGGATAGAGCAGGGATGGACAGAGTAGGGCTCCATTGTTGTACTGTATTGAACTTAAGTAGTGTGGAGACCAGAAAAATGAAAAACATTATTTGAATTTATAGTCTAGAAAGGTCTAAAATGAGGTTTAGCAGACTATGTTGGCACACAATTTTAATCTTAGCACTCAGGTGGCAGTTCTCTGTCAATTCGAGGCCTACCCTTTCTTTATGGCATGTTCTATACCTGCTGTGGGGTTGGAGAAGGGAGGGGACAGGGAGAGAGAGCGGGACATATTAACCTTGTCTTATACCGGATCAAAGGGACTTGAAGTCAAACCTGAGAACTTCTACTTCTGACTGTAGTAGATCACTGGTTCTCTCCCAACCTTAACTGGCCAGAAAACCAGACAGCCTGTGAGCAGCAGTTTCAGATTAAGTCAGGCAGCATGGGATGGGGATCCTTGAGAGAAGAGAAAGGTAAGGGAGCCCCACCGTTACCGTCTACTGCCTGGGAGTTTCTAGGCTGCAGTCCAGAGACGGGCAGCCCAGATGTAAGCAGGTGGTCCCATGAGCTGATGAAGAGCACTCCAGGAGCATGAGGCAGAGCTGGAGAGGTGGAGGGGACTGCTGCAGGGGGCTTTCCTCCAGGCTGGGCACTGACCTGCATAAAGAAGTTGCTGGAGGCTAGGAGAAGAACTGCCAGAAAGGAGCAGTTAAGATGGCTCCAGGAGCCCACAGGAAGCTGGGACTCCATGAGGTTCATTCATCAGAGTACAAGCCCTTCTGGTGAGCAGGAGCGTGTAGCGAGGCCAGAGTACTCCTAGAGCAAAGCTGTTCTGGGACCCTCTGCCCAATGAAGCTTAAATGCAATTTTAAAAATTTATTTTTGCTTGTTTTTGTTTTTCAAGACAGGGTTTCTCTGTGTGGCCTTGGCTGTCCTGGACTCACTTTGTAGACTCGGCTGGCCTAGAACTCACAGCGATCCACCTGCGTCTACCTCCCAAGTGCTGGGATTAAAGGCGTGTACCACCACACCCGGCTTAAATGCAAATTTTTAAAGAACATCACTGATTGAGACCATATAGTTTGTTCCAAAGTGTTTGGATGATATTTAGAGGAATGCCTTAACATGTATCTCCAAAACCCATAAAATCTGAAACTGATGTCCAGTCCAGAATCACCAGGCTTAAGAAGCTGGAAAAATAGGACCTATATAACCAGATGACAGGGTTGCAGGTGGGAATTAGGCCAATCTCTAGAAGCATACTGTGTGTTCAAGAGTGGAAAAGGAAGCATGAACACGAGGAGAGAGAATAGATCAGAATTCTTTGTAGAGCACCAGCCTTGAAAATGCATAAGACTTAAACTGACTCGTGGGAGAGGATCCTGTTTCTTAGGTGTTTGCAGTTTGTCCCAAGCAATACTGTAGGTAACATGTATTGGGTATGTGCTGTGTTCCACAAGTGGTGCTGATGTTTACGCTGATGGTGTTTAAGCTTCCTAAGAGCCGCAGGTGGTACTCTTATCCTCTCTTGGTGCTTGGGGAATTCAAGGCACTCCAGTCTTTCATTTGGTGCCTTTTTATTTTTAATAGCACTTAACATAACTGAAATTGTGTATCTATTTTCTTTGTTTCTGAGGGCAGGGACCCTGTCTCTTGTGTCCACTCTTGTATATTCAGTGATGCATATGGTATTTGGAACATAGTAGAGTGGTGCTGAGCAATTAGTGTTGTGTGAATTAAAGAGAGTGAGGTAGTAGCACACTGTGGCTTTGGAAATTGGGCAGGGCTGGGGCTTGAGGTAGGCCTGCCTGATGGCACTGTCCGTACTCTAACCACCTCTTTGTGTCGCTTCCCAAGTGAGTTAATAAATTATGATATATCCACTCAGTGGAATGTTACACAGCCATAAAAGAGGACACTGTTTAAAGCGCTGTGTGTGTTACAAAAATAAATACAAAGTGTTTGAACTATGTGTTAAGTTTGTTTACAGTGGTCAAGGGCTCAGAGTAATATGCAAAATAAAAAGGATTTTGTATTGATTAGATCACCAATGGCATTTCTCTGGATTAAAACAAATTACTGCAAGGCCATGGATAAGGCTCAGTGATACGTATGTTCTGTACTCTCAGTTTGACCTCCAGGAACAAACACAAATTATTAGTTTTCATTGAGAGGGGGAGAAAGCAGTCAGGTAAGATGGCTGAGTGGGTTAAAGCACTTGCTGTGCAAATGTGACAGCCTGAGCGTGATCCCTAGACCCACATGAAAGAGAAGGAGAGACCCGGCCACAGAGTTGGCCTCTCACCTCTCCATGAACACTGTGACACGCATAATAGTTAATTTTTTAGAAAATGGCGGAGGCAAGTGTTTGTGAGGGCAAAGCAGGGGTGGACATTGCCTGAAGGTGATGACTGAAGAAGTATCTGGAAATTTGCTTGTTGTAGTTTGGCCTTGAGCCCACACACATCTTAGATGGGTATGGCTGGATTATAGCCCTCCCTTTTTATTCTTAATTTTATTCTGTACCTGCAGCAAGAGCAGGATGGCTTCAAGATTTGATTAGCATGAGCAGGAAACTAGAAAGTACCAAGAATATGTTGAAAGAATGCTTTTCTTTAGTAAAATAAGAAGTACTCGAGCCAACCGGCGGTTGGCATATGCCTTTAATCCCAGCACTGAGGAGGCAGAGGCAGGTGGATCATTGTGAGTTGGAGGCCAGCCTGGTCGACAAAACAAGTCCAGGACAGTCAAGGCTACACAGAGAAACCTTGTCTTGAAAAACAAATAAAATAAAATAAAGAAGTCCTCTTTGATCAGTGGTGACACACACACACCTTTAATCCCTTCACTTGGGAGGCAGAGGCAGGTGGATTTCTATGAGTTCAAAGACAGACAGCCTGATTAGCAGATCAAGTTCCAGGATGGCCAAGACTATATATACATAGAAACCCTGTCTCAAACAGCAGAACAAAACAGAAAATGAAAGAAGTACTCTAAGACCAGCTCAGGCTGGTTGGTCAAGATGGAAAGTAAGGAATCTACAGTATGATTTTGAGTAACAGGCCCTGGAAAGGCAGATGAGATCCAAGCTCAAGGATTGACCTTTTCTGTGCATTTACAGGGTGGTGGTAACATTTGTTTTAATTATGTTGGTGGTTTTTTTTTTTTTTTCACTATGTAGAAATAATTTGGAGATTAATCATGATTAGTTATAATTTCAGAGCAGAAACTTTGTGACCATAAGGATATTTAAGTAGATGACAAAGGTGAAGGAATGGCAAGAGAAAAAAGCATGTTAGATACCACTGGGAGAATCATCTCACGGGGTGAGGTCTCAAGAGGTTGTCTGTGGTTGCAGACACTAGGAAAATTTAACCACACAGGAAAAGAAATTTAAAAAATCAAAACAGATTTAGAAGAATATGTGAATTCAACCCTGTTTCGTGACAGTCATAAATCTACAGGTGCTGTGTAAAGTTGATAAACCAAGAAATAATGGCTATTATCTTTTTTGAAGTGTTAAGGCTAGCCAGCAGAATTGCTAAAAATAGAAGTTGGTTGTCTCTGGGGACCAGAGGGGTGAGATGTAGCTATACTTGTTTGTGAACTGCTGGTGAGTTTGCCTTTTCTTAATGTCAAATCCTCCCTTTCCCCTCTGCTCACAGCAAATGAATCTGGTTCCTATATTTCTTTTCCTTCTTTGAAGAAGTTCTGTTTGTCCAATATGTGAGGTCTTTTCTAACTCCAGTGACATGTGGTGGAGTTTAGGATTGTGTAGAGACTAAGCAATTTCTCAATATGTACTTGAACTGTGAGATCAGGAAATAGAGTTAGTGCCTTTGTTTTCATAAACAAACCTAGGTCTATGAACATAAAATAGTTTTCTGTTGTAGGCTCCAAATTGTCTGTATGTCTTTTCTTGTTCTCTAGCAGGTCCCTTCCTTACCACTCTATTATGGTTCGAACTTAGCATTCATTGAACTGTTTCCCTGGCCCCACTGGACAGAATGAGTTTCTGCCTCTTCCTGACTTCTAACTTGCATATTCTAACTTCTTCCTGCATATTTATCCCTTTTTCTCTATTCTAGATCACTTGGCAAAACCACCATCATGGATGAGCCAAAACCCTTTTTAAAAAACCTTTTCCAAGTTTCCTATTGCCAAGCAGCTGAATGCTTGGGGGTGAGGGTTGGGGCTAGGACCTTACAATCCAGCTAGGTTTGAGATCATAACTCTGAAGCAAAACTCAACAAGCACTTAAGAATATCCAATAATCAAAACTTTTTTTAAAAAAAGAAAGTCACATATATAGCACATATGTATGATTAATCTCAGCTAGGTAAGGTAATGTCAGCTAGGTAAGCTCAAAAAAGTAATGCAAGTTGAAGACTTAGCCTGGGCAATTTGCCTTGTTTCAAAACGTAGGGGTAGGAATGTAGCCGTCAGTGTAGAGCATTTGTGTAGCACACCTAAGGCTCTAGATTTGATCTCCAACACCACTAACTAAAACTCTCAGAACACAGTTCTTTTTCCCTTCTTGTACGCCTCCTGTAATCCTCCTCTTCTATGGCTAGTCATGGCCAGGCCTTGGGCTCTAGAGTCATACGTTTAATGGCCTGTCTGGTATCTTTACTTAAATATCCTAGTCTTTCCAAATTGATTAGTTCCAAGTGGAGCTTTAGTTCAGTTTTCATCCCGCAGTCTACTACCATTGTGCTCTAGTCTTCCCAACCCAGTAAATGGCATCACTGTCCTCTGTTCTTATTTAGACAGATTAGGAGTCACACCTACTTGTTTTCCTGAAACTCCACTTATTATCTGCTCCTCACAGTTGATCTGTTGAATGTGTACTTGGCATTTACAGAGCCTCTGATAGGTAGCTGGTATCTCCTTACCCTTTGCATGCTCTTTTTGGTCTCTGATTTCTTTCTTAACTTTTCTCAGTCTTTTACAGTATCCAGAATTTTCCTAAAAGTTTTTGTTTGTTTGGTTGGTTTTGGTTTTTTGTTGTTTGTTTGTTTTGTGTGTGTGTGGTTTTTGGGGAGGGCAGTCTTGGGTTTTTTTTGTTTTTGTTTTTGTTTTTGTTTTTGTTTTTGTTTTTGTTTTTAAGACAGGGATTCTCTGGGTAGCCTTGGTTTTCCTGGACTCTCTCTCTCTGTAGACCAGGCTGGTCTTAAACTCACAGAGATCCACCTGCCTCTGTCTCCCATATCACTCCTTTTTAAACTCCTTCTCATCCCTAGGATGGGATTCTGGCCTCTAATCCAGCTCTAACCTCATTCTCCCTCATGCTACTCCCTCGTTCATCTTATCATTAGCAGTTTACTTGCTAAAACAATTTGATATCCCTTCGGTCCTTAGGACTTCCAAATTTCATTTACCATATGTACCTTCTGGCTGATGTCTTGCCA
The DNA here is from genome assembly GCF_903995435.1 of Acomys russatus. NCBI lineage: Eukaryota > Metazoa > Chordata > Mammalia > Rodentia > Muridae > Acomys > Acomys russatus. The sequence goes on from NC_067161.1 coordinate 31,326,412, forward strand.
ACCCATATCCCTACATGCACACTATTTGTGTTTGCATTCTTCATGGAGCTTTATAGTTCTTTATACTTGTCATTAAAGAGACAGGCACGGGAAGTGGTTACAGACTCAGAATTTAACTCTTCAGTGATCTATAAGCCTAACCTTCCCATCAAGGCTGCATCTTACCTAAGAGAGACTTGAGAAAGGCCAGTGACAGATCTACCACTCTCATCCTTTGAAAACTGAGTGTTACAAAGTGTTCTTCATCCCAAAGAAAAGTTTGTTTAAATGTTCCTACATAGTTGAGAACTTCCTTGTCTGACTCAAGTCCTCTAACCTTTGGACTTCATATTCCTGTTTCTTTTGGCCATTCTTAGGAATATGGTATCTTAGGTCTCAGAATGGATCTGTCTGTCTATAAATATTCCAACCAGAGGGTCTTGTGTATTGCTACAGTCTGAATGTTAGTGCCCTCCCAAAATTATTATGCTGGACTTTGGCCCCCATAGTGTCAACATTTAGAGGTGGTACCTTTTGGAGGTGGTTAAATAATGAGGGTACAACCCTCATGAATGGAATTAGGACCCTTATAAAAGGGGCTAAAGGGAATGTCATGTCCACCTAGAGCCTCAGTGTGGCCTTATTTGGAAATAGAACCTTTGCATATGTCATTAGTTAGGGATTCGGATGATATTTTACTAATTAACATGAGCCAAAAATCTAGCGACTAGTGACTAACAGGAGGGAACAGAGAGAGGCACACAGAAGAGGACTCAAGGAAGGAGCTAATCAGAGATAGGAGTGATTCTTCCACAGCCGGTGAGCACCAAGGGTTGTCAGCACGAACAGAAACTGGATAAAAGGCATGACAGGGTTTCTCTCCAACCCATAGAAGGAATAAACCCTGCCAATACCCGATCTTAGACTTGTTGCTTTCAGACTTTTGTTTTAATTCAACAAATTTGTGATGATTTTTAAAAATATAATAGTCAGGAAACTAATAAAAAGAAAAGTCCACAATTGGACTTACAGAGTTTTGTTTTGTCAGTGTAGAAGTGTGACTCTTTCTGATGTCTTCTTCAAAGCTGTCAAATACAAATAGCCAAAACACTAAGAATGTAACATTTATATTATTCTTGATTGTGTCACGGTCCTTCTTGCCATAGGTAATCTATTATATATATGTGTAATAATATAAATGTATATGCACAAAAATAAAATAATAAAAAAAGAAATGTGACTTTTTATTTGTAATGGCCTGTAGTTCTATAGGTGGTTTTGGTGGTCTCAATTACTGACACCCTCAGCTTCCTCTGTGTTACACCCTTGGTCTTTTTTCATAGAGTCTCATCTTAAGTCACATGATTCTGTCTTTACTTCACTTACCCTGCTCATTCAGCATGTAAAAACAAATTTTGAATTCTGATTTGTCATTAGTCTTTATGCTTTCTAGTAGACTTGTATCACTATTCAGCATCATGAACTTATTTTCTGCATCTTAATCCAATGTTTTGGGCTGGTAGATCTTGACAAAAAGTTGTGGCCCTTCCTATTGGAAAACATGTCCTCTATATAGATACACACCATGTGAGAAGGCACAGGAGGAGGTTGGATTGTATCTTGAAGCCTCACATGGTTCGTGGATCTAGAGTTTAAAATCCTCACTCTAAGCTGTCAGGGTAGTGCACATCTGTAATCCCAGGACTCGTGGGGCTGAGGCTAGAGGATCCTGGTTGGAGGGCAGCCTGGACTAGGTAGCTGAGACTCTACCTCAGAAAACAACAGAAAGACAGCCCTCCAGTTTGCATTGAGTACTAGAGACAAGATATTGGCAAGGTTGTACTGCTTCTAGAAGCTCTAGAAAGACTCTTTCATTTTCTGGCATGCTGAGGTTGCCTTGCATTGCCTAGCACACAGCCTTTCTCTCCACCGTCAAATCTCCCACTAATTCTGACCATTTCCTCCACATTGAAATAACTCTGTGATTACATTGAGCTCCCTTGGATAGTCCAAGATGGTCTCTTTCTCATAAGGTCAGCCAATTACCGCCATCTTTGATCTATAACATTATTCCTCCTGGCCTTATGAAGAACACTGCCCCAGGTTTTAGGTCATCTTTGGAGGAGTCGTTCTGTCTCCTGTACATAGTGCACCAGCACTGACACCTTGTGATTACAGCTTTCTCTTTCACAGTGTCTACAAATTATTTATGCTCATCTTTTAGTTTTGCTAAAGATTAGCAGCATCTTGAGTGGTCCTTCATTTGCACAATTCTCTATTATTATTTCTTAAGTGTTGGGATGCTGTTCATACTAGTTAGTTTCTTATGGTCTCTTTTCAGTGATTCCTCAAAGGTCTTCTTAGTGATGGGGTTCTTGTTTCTGTGTTGTCACCAGACTAACCCATGAAACTAAAAATCCTACGTTCAGGTGGTAGCAGTTGTTACAAGTTTTCATTTGTCAAGTATTTAAGTGCGTACTGTGCCAGTGTGCTGCCGGTGGAAAGGTAAGGTAAGTGTAACATGTACTGTGTAGTGGAGAAAAGGGACATTAAACAAAAAAAAAATTTTAGGTGATTGTTAATAATCTCTGAGACTGCTTTACAACATTGTGGTACTAACAGCTCAACCTCTGTCACTTCTCTAAAGAGATGGTGTTTAAGCTGAGACAGAAATGTAAGCACAAGCAGATACTAAAGAGGAGGACAAAGAGGACGATCACCAAAGGGGCCAAAATACTCAGTGAACAGCATTCAGAGAGTAAGGGGAGGATGGTATACAGAACGGCTTAAAAGTGAGGCAGTGTCCTCTAGTCTGTTGGGGTTTGGGACTTTATAAATGTGATTAAAGATTATTGGAAGAGGTTTTTTGTGATGTTTTGCAACACTGGTGCTAAGGCTCTATTCAGAGGCAGTGTGTATGCTTAGCATGCGTGATAGTCCTAATGAAGGCATCATCTGAATGGGAGTTCATACTGGGAGAATGGACCCACCAGCGGCATCACCTCCATCCAGCACATGGCTCCATCTTCAGTTCCCAGCACCACAAAAATAAAAAGTAATGATGGGGAGCTTGACAGGAGATGCTGCTGCCTTGTTCTTCAGACATCTTTATGAGCACATAATATACAGAATAATACATTTTCATAGATGTATTTAATATACTTTGATCATATAAAATTATTAAAATTTTAATTGTGACAAGATAAGTATAAATTTAGCATTTTAATAATTTGAGGAGATATAGTTCATTATATACATTCATGCTGTATGAAGCCAATTTCTAGAATTCTTTTCATCTTTTAAAATCCAAGTTCCTTAAACTGAAAGTATCTGTTGTCTTCTTGTTCAAGCTCCCTGCCCCAACCAGTCCTGGAAATGTTTTTAACAGACACAGGCAAAACCCTGATTTACAAATTTCCTAAGCATCCTTCAGTTCAGTCAAGTTGACAATGAAGATTAACCGTTACGAGCTAGAGAGATGGCTCAGTGACTGCTGTGCAACATGAGGACCTGAGTCTACATCCCTAGTACTCAGACAACATCAGCACTGGGAGGCAGAGATTAGTGGATCGTGGGGACTCATTGGCCAGACAAAATGATGAGTTTCAGGTTCAGGAAGAGACCATGCCTCAAAATAGAAAGGTGGAGAGTGGTAAAGAGAGATACCCTATGTCAGCCTCTGACCTCCACAAGCCTGCACAGGCAAGCAGGGTCTACTTCTTCTTTGTGGTCTCTCTGTAGCAGTCCTTCCTCCTAAGCAGGACCCTCCCATGAATGAGAACTCTCAAGGTAGGAGGGACAGAGTGACCTTGTTAGGCTTTACACTAGCTTTGGCAGAGAGGGATAATAGTTTCTTTGACTACCTTAGGGAAGAGGTTGACAGAAGTTCTTTGAGATCCTCCAGTGTCCTGTAGCTTAAAGTACTGCCCTAGGAGTGTCATGTCTCAGCCTAACCGTGCTAAGAATGGCTCACTCCTTCCAGCCTTTGAGACAGTTCATCTTCTTTCCTCCAAAACTCTGTCTCTCCTCCATCCAGTGTCTGTTTTATCACTCTCCAGTTGTGTTTCACCAGAAACCTATGCCTCTTCCCCTTTAGATCTCCAACCCCATATCTCACTGCCAAGCATGGTGACCCAAACCTCTAAATTTAACCTCTGAAATGTGTTGATTTCCACATTCATTACCACCATCACTCCTCTCTTAGAATATAGTTCTTTTCTGGCTTCCCATGTCCACTGGTTTTGTTTGTCTGTTTTCCCCTATAGTAGTAAGACACTCTGTGTGTGTGTGTGTGTGTGTGTGTGTGTGTGTGTGTGTGTGTGTGTGCGCGCGTGTGCATGTGCGTGCGCGTGCGTGCGTGCACGAGTATGTGTATGTGTCCAGTGTATGTATTGTACTTAGAAAAATTATGCACTTAATTTTCTTTGACATAAGCTGGTATCTTAAGGCCCAATAACTAGGTCATGATTAATAATAGCTAGAATAAATCTATATTTCTAATAGTTCTATCTTGATGTCTAGATTTTTGCCTTTCTTTTCCAAATGTGACTTTTTAAATTCTTTATGGTAGCTAAAGAGAGCAGATTCACAAATTAAAGTATTAGCTCTGCCAGTTTCTTTTTGTGTTTTTTTTTTTTTGTTTGTTTGTTTGTTTTTTGCAGGGCTTTTAAAAAGCCATTTGTTAGTTTAGTGAAAGGTATATATATATATAAATCTCACATACCATTTCACAACACTATAATACTTTTTATTCAGGGTACTCACATATATATGAAACCATCTGAGATGAAAATTTAGGATGGCAGCTGTGTTGATGTGTAATTAAATGGTAATAGCAGTTTCTTATTACCAATTACCAGAATAGTAACTTTTACAAATTTAGTAATAGTCATACATACAAAGCCAGTATATCAAAAACAACAAAAAATAAATTGTACTTCTGTATGCTAGGATCAGATAGACAATGCATTTTTGTTTGTTTTCATTTTTGGTTTTCAAGACAGGATTTCTCTGGGTAGCCTTGCCTGTCCTGGACTCGCTTTGTAGACCTGGCTGGCCTCGAATTCACAGTGATCTACCTGCCTCTGCCTCCCAGAGTGCTGGGATTACAGGCATCCACCACTGCACTCACCTGGCTGATAATAAAAAGTTTTAAATACCATTTGGAAAATAGTACTGGTAGTAAAAACTATAAGCCAAAAAAAAAAAAAAAAAAAAAAAAATCAAACAACAACAACAAAAAACAAACAAACAAACCACAAGCCATTTTTGTAAGAAAGGAGATCTAAGTAAACAGATGCTTTTCATGTTCATGGATTTAGAGACAGTATTGTATTATGTATGTATGTTTGGTTTTTCAAAGACGAGATTTCTTTAGGTAACCCTGAC